>NC_057800.1:481456990-481695498 GCF_018294505.1 Triticum aestivum
AATGCCACTTTTCATGTTAATGGTAATGAGCATATGGTACACTTTCCGAGGAAACAACCTCAAGTCCACAGTATCAATTCTATTGGAAAAATTTCAATGATTATTATTGGATGTTTTGAATTTCCTCTTCCTACTGTCAAGAAGAAATATGATAGTCTTATTTTTCGGGACATGCATATCCCCATTGAGGTAACCTACTATTATTCGAAAATTCTCCGGTTTCATGTTATTCGAAAAGAGTTTGTTAACAAGATTTGATCAACCTTGTTAGTGGATTCCTGTTGATGAGCATGAGATGGATTGATACGTCTCCGTCGTATCTATATTTTTTATTGTTCCATGCCAATATTCTATAACTTTCATATACTTTTGGCAACTTTTTATACTATTTTTGGGACTAACATATTGATCCAGTGCCCAGTGCCAGTTCCTGTTTGTTGCATGTTTTTTGTTTCGCATAATATCCATATCAAACGGAGTCCAAAAGGAATAAAAACTGACGGAGAGTTTTTTTGGAATATATATGATTTTTGGGAAGAAAAATCCACGCGAGACGATGCTCGAGGGGCCCACAAGGCAGGGGGCGCGCCCCTGACCCTTGTGGCCACCCCGTAAGGCGGTTGATTCCCTTCTTTCGCCGCAAGAAAGCTAATATCCGGATAGAGATCGTGTCCAAAATTCAGCCCAATCGGAGTTACGGATCTCCGGGAATATAAGAAACGGTGAAAGGGTAGAATCTGAGAACGCAGAAACAGAGAGAGACAGAGAGACATATCCAATCTTGGAGGGGCTCTCGCCCCTCCCATGCCATGGAGGCCAAGGACCAGAGGGGAAACCCTTCTCCCATCTAGGGAGGAGTTCAAGTAAGAAGAAGAGGAAGGGGGCCCCTCTCCCCTTCTCTTCCGGTGGCGCCGGAATGCCGCTGTGGCCATCATCAACACCGCAATCTTCACCAACAACTTGACTGCCATCATCACCAACTCTTCCCCCCCTCTATGCAGCGGTGTAACCTCTCTCTTACCCGCTGTAATCTCTACTTAAACATGGTGCTCAATACTATATATTATTTCCCAATGATGTATGGCTATCCTATGATGTTTGAGTAGATCCGTTTTGTCCTATGGGCTATTTGATGATCAAGATTGGTTTGAGTTGCATGTTTTATTATTGGTGCTGTCCTATGGTGCTCTCCATGTCACGCAAGAGTGAGGGATCCCCGCTGTAGGGTGTTGCAATACGTTCATGATTCGCTTATAGTGGGTTGCGTGAGTGACCGAAACACAAACCCGAGTAAGGGGGTTGTTGCGTATGGGATAAAGATGACTTGATGCTTTAATGCTATGGTTGGGTTTTACCTTAATGATCTTTAGTAGTTGCGGATGCTTGCTAGAGTTCCAATCATAAGTGCATATGATCCAAGTAGAGAAAGTATGTTAGCTTATGCCTCTCCCTCATACAAAATTGCAATAATGATTACCGGTCTAGTTATCGATTGCCTAGGGACAAATAACTTTCTCTTGACAACAAGCTCTCTACTAAAACTAATTTAGTTGTGTCTTTACCTAAACAACCCCTACTTTTTATTTATGTAATCTTTATTATCTTGCAAACCTATCCAACAACACCTACAAAGTGCTTCTAGTTTCATACTTGTTCTAGGTAAAGCGAACGTCAAGCGTGCATATAGTTGTATCGGTGGTCGATAGAACTTGAGGGAATATCTGTTCTACCTTTAGCTCGTCGTTGGGTTCGACACTCTTACTTATCGAAAACTGTTGCGATCCCCTATACTTGTCGGTTATCAAGATCTTTTTCTGGCGCCGTTGCCGGGGAGCAATAGCGTGGGGTGAATATTCTCGTGTGTGCTTGTTTGCTTTATCATTAAGTAATTTTTATTTGCTGTTCTTAGTTGTTCTTTATCTTTAGTTATGGATATGGAACACGAAATACCAAAAAAATTAGGTGTACTTTCTGCTCATGGAGATGGGGAACCTCCTAAAACCCTCGATGCTGGTTATGTGAAAGATATTATGTACTACTTTAATAATCCTGAGAAAACCCCATTCAATTATGTAATGGGAGTAACATTGGATCAACGTGAATACTTTAGGGATTACCGCTTGACACAAAAAGGGAAACTATTATGGGATCAAATTCATATATTGAAGTGGTATGCTAGGCAACTATGCTTGTTGCTCTAGGATGAAGGCTCGACACCTTCCCTTTTTATGCGAATTTAATGATAATAAATCCTGAGCTTCTTATGCTAATGGTATATATGATTACTATGATGTGGGACAAATAGAAGAGTTTGTTGCTTTTATTGGTGCTTATGAAATTGAATCTATGTTTAAAGAGTTTGAAGATTTTGATGATTCGGTTTATAGACCTGAAAATTTAGCTATCCTTAAATATTGCTATGAGAATTATGAATACAATTCCGATATTAATGCACTTATTGAGAAAGTCTCCGCTGTCCAAGAAGAGACTAATATTTTGCAGGAATCTATGGAAGAAGAAGTTGATGAAATTGTGAGCTCATTGGATGAAAAAAGATGAGGAGGAGAGCGAAGAACAAAAGGAGGAAGAGCAGATTGATCACCCATGCCCACCTTCTAATGAGAGTAACTCTTCAAATCATACATTGTTTAATTTCCCTTCATTCTTACCGAAGGATGAATGCTATGATAATTGCTATGATCCCATTGATTCTTTTGAAATATCCCTTTGTGATGATGCTTGCTATGCTTGTGGCCAAGATGCCAATATGAATTATGCTTATGGAGATGAACTTTCTATAGTTCCTTATGTTAAACAGGAAATTTTTGCTATTGCATCCACGCATGACAGTCCTATTATCTTTTTGAATTCTCCTGACTAAACTATATCGGAGAAGTTTGCACTTATTAAGGATTATATTGATGGGTTGAGTCTTACTATTACACATGATGATTTTGATGAATGTAATATGCATGTGCTTGCTGCTCCTACTTTCAATTACTATGAGAGAGGAACTATATCTCCACCTCTCTATGTTTCGAATACGATAGAATTGCAAGAAACTTTTATACTATGCATTGGCGTTTACTAGGTGTGCATGAATTGTTCTTTTATGACATGCCGATGCATAGGAAGAGAGTTAGACTTCGTCATTGCTTGATATATGTTGCTTTGTGCTCACTACTAAATTCTAAATCATTGTTAATTAAAATTGGCTTTGATATACCTTGGGATCCGGGTGGATTCACTACTTGAGCACTGTATGCCTTAAAGAAAGCGCTGCCAGGGAGACAACCCGGAAGTTTTAGAGAGTCATTTATTTCTATTGAGTGCTTTCATATAGTTTATAAACAACAAAAATAAAGAGGGGAACCCAAAACTTTTTTCAAAAAGGAAAGTGAAAGTGAGAGAGACAAGCATTGTTGAAGTGGGAGCTAGCCTTGAACTTTGTTCATGCTCACAAAAACTTTGTGAATCTTCATTACAGAAACTTTTAAACAAAAATAATTATCCCCTTGTACAATTCCATTGTATTATAAAAATAATGTGCCAGGGTTTGCCTTTAGGATGTTTACATTTGCTTGATGGTTTGTACGGTGCAGGACAGAAACTTTGGCTGTAGTACGCGATTTTACATTTTTAGCTGGAACGTCAAATGGTTCTGATTCTTTTTGCACTGTCTTTATATACAATTTTTTTATTTTTCCTAATTTTGGTAGAATTTTTCAAATATCAGAAGTATGGTTAATGTTCAGATTGTTACAGACTGTTCTGTTTTAGACAGATTCTGTTTTTGATGCATAGTTTGCTTGTTTTGATGAAACTAACGATTTATATCAGTGGATTAAGCCATGAAAAAGTTATAATACAGTAGACACAATTAAAAAACAAAATATTAATTGGTTTGCAACAATACTTAGACTAGTGATTTGCTTTATTATACTAACGGATCTTACCGAGTTTTCTGTTGAAGTTTTGTGTGGATGAAGTGTTCGATGATTGAGAAGGTCTCGATGTGAGAAGAAGGAAGAGAGGCAAGAGATCAAGCTTGGGGATGCCCGAGGCACACCAAGTAAATATTCAAGGATACTCAAGCGTCTAAGCTTGGGGATGCCCCAAAAGGCATCCCCTCTTTCTTCAACAAGTATCGGTATGTTTTCGGATTCGTTTCGTTCATGTGATATGTGCAACCTTGGAGCGTCCTTTGCATTTAGTTTTCATTTTCCTTTTATGCACCATGCTGGTATGAGATAGTCCTTGTTTGATTTATAGAATTCTCTTTTCACTTCACTTGTATCTTTTGAGTATGGCTTTATAGAATGCTTCATGTGCTTCACTTATATCATTTGAAGTTTGGATTGCCTGTTTCTCTTTACATAGAAAACCGCCATTTGTAGAATGCTATTTTGCTTCACTTATAATTGTTAGAGCATGGGCATATATTTTTTAGAAAGAATTAAACTCTCTTGCTTCACTTATATCTATTTAGAGAGATGACAGGAACTGGTCATTCACATGGTTAGTCATAAAATCCTACATAAACTTGTAGATTGCTAAATATGATATGTTTGATTCCTTGCAATAGTTTTGCGATATAAAGATGGTGATATTAGAGTCATGCTAGTGGGTAGTTGTGGATTGTAGAAATACTTGGGCTGAGGTTTGTGATTCCCGTAGCATGCACGTATGGTGAACCGTTATGTGATGAAGTCGGAGCATGATTTATTTATTGATTGTCTTCCTTATGAGTGGTGGTCGGGGACGAGCGATGGTCTTTTCCTACCAGTCTATCCCCCTAGAAGCATGCACGTAGTACTTTGTTTCGATAACTAATAGATTTTTGCAATAAGTATGTGAGTTATTTATGACTAATGTTGAGTCCATGGATTATACTCACTCTCACCCTTCCACCATTGCTAGCCTCTCTAGTACCGCGCAACTTTCGCCGGTACCATAAACCCACCATATACCTTCCTCAAAACAGCCACCATACCTACCTATCATGGCATTTACATAGCCATTCCGAGATATATTGCCATGCAACTTCCATCATCATCATATACATGACTTGAGCATTCCTTGTCATATTGCTTTGCATGATCGTAAGATAGCTAGCATGATGTTTCCATGGCTTGTCCGTTTTTTGATGTCATTGCTATGCTAGATCATTGCACATCCCGGTACACCGCCGGAGCCATTCATATAGAGTCATATCTTTGTTCTATATATCGAGTTGTAATATTGAGTTGTAAGTAAATAAAAGTGTGATGATCATCATTATGAGAGCATTGCCCCAGTGAGGAAAGGATGATGGAGACTATGATTCCCCCACAAGTCGGGATGAGACTCCAGACTTTACAAAAAAATAAAAGAGGCCAAAGAAGCCCAAAAAAGAGAGGCCAAAGAAGCCCACCAAACAAATAAAAAAATAGAAAATAAAAGAAAATAAAAAGAACGAGAGAAAAAGAGAGAAGGGGCAATGTTACTATCATTTTACCACACTTGTGCTTCAGAGTAGCACCATGTTCTTCATATAGAGAGTCTCTCGAGTTATCACTTTCATATACTAGTGGGAATTTTCATTATAGAACTTGGATTGTATATTTCGATGATGGGCTTCCTCAAACGCACGGGGTCTTCATGAGCAAGCAAGTTGGATGCACACCCACTTAGTTTTCAGTTTGAGCTTTCATACACTTATAGCTCTAGTGCATCCGTTGCATGGCAATCCCTACTCACTCACATTGATATCTATTGATGGGCATCTCCATAGCCCGTTGATATGCCTAGTTGATGTGAGACTATATTCTCCTTTTTGTCTTCTCCACAACCACCATTCCATTCCACCTATAGTGCTATGTCCATGGCTCACGCTTATGTATTGCGTGAAAGTTGAAAAGGTTTGAGTACGTCAAAAGTATGAAACAATTGCTTGGCTTGTCATCGGGGTTGTGCATGATGTGAATATTCTGTGTGGTGAAGATGGAGCATAGCCAGACTATATGATTTTGTAGGGAGAACTATCTTTGGCCATGTTATTTTGAAAAGACATGATTGGTTTATTAGTAGGCTTGAAGTATTATTGTTTTATGTCAAATGATAGACTATTGCTTTGAATCACTCGTGTCTTAATATGCATGCCATGATTAGATATGTGATCAAGATTATGCTAGGTAGCATTCCACATCAAAAATTATCTTTTTTATCATTTACCTACTCGAGGACGAGCAGGAATTAAGCTTGGGGATGCTGATATGTCTCCGTCGTATATATAATTTTTTATTGTTCCATGCCAATATTCTACAACTTTCATATACTTTTGGCAACTTTTTATACTATTTTTGGGACTAACATATTGATCCAGTGCCCAGTGCCAGTTCCTATTTGTTGCATGTTTTTGTTTCGCAGAATATCCATATCAAATGAAGTCCAAATAGAATAAAAACTGACGAATATTTTTTTGGAATATATATGATTTTTGGGAAGAAAAATCCACGCGAGACGATGCTCGAGGGGCCCACGAGGGAGGGGGGCGCGCCCCTGACCCTCGTGGCCACCCCGTAAGGAGGTCGATGCCCTTCTTTCGCCACAAGAAAGCTAATATTCAGATAGAGATCGTGTCCAAAATTCAGCCCAATCGGAGTTACAGATCTCCGGGAATATAAGAAACAATGAAAGGGTAGAATCTGAGAACGCAGAAACAGAGAGAGACAGAGAGACATATCCAATCTTGAAGGGGCTCTCGCCCCTCCCACGCCATGGAGGCCAAGGACCAGAGGGGAAACCCTTCTCCCATCTAGGGAGGAGGTCAAGGAAGAAGAAGACGAAGGGCCCCCCTCTCCCCTTCTCTTCCGGTGGTGCCGGAACGCCGCTTTGGCCATCATCATCACCGCAATCTTCACCAACAACTTCACCGCCATCATCACAAACTCTTCCCCCCTCTATGCAGCGGTGTAACCTATCTCTTACCCGCTGTAATCTCTACTTAAACATGGTGCTCAACACTATATATTATTTCCCAATGATGTATGGCTATCCTATGATGTTTGAGTAGATCCATTTTGTCCTATGGGCTATTTGATGATCAAGATTGGTTTGAGTTGCATGTTTTATTATTGGTGCTGTCCTATGGTGCTCTCCGTGTCGCGCAAGCGTGAGGGATCCCCGTTGTAGGGTGTTACAATACGTTCATGATTCGCTTATAGTGTGTTGCGTGAGTGACTGAAACACAAACCCGAGTAAGGGGGTTGTTGCGTATGGGATAAAGAGGACTTGATGATTTAATGCTATGGTTGGGTTTTACCTTAATGATCTTTAGTAGTTGAGGATGCTTGCTAGAGTTCCAATCATAAGTGCATATGGTCCAAGTAGAGAAAGTATGTTAGCTTATGCCTCTCCCTCATATAAAATTGCAATAATGATTACCGGTCTGGTTATCGATTGCCTAGGGACAAATAACTTTCTCTTGACAACAAGCTCTCTACTAAAACTAATTTAGTTGTGTCTTTACGTAAACAGCCCCTACTTTTTATTTACGTAATCTTTATTATCTTGCAAACCTATCCAACAACACCTACAAAGTGCTTCTAGTTTCATACTTGTTCTAGGTAAAGCGAACGTCAAGCGTGCGTAGAGTTGTATCGGTGGTCGATAGAACTTGAGGGAATATTTGTTCTACCTTTAGCTCCTCGTTGGGTTCGACACTCTTACTTATTGAAAACTGTTGCGATCCCCTATACTTGTGGGTTATCATGGATGAAGTTAGAAAGCACAACCTTTTGTACCCTTTTTTACTTTGTGTTATTTATATTAAATAAAGGAAAAATAGTATTTTCTGTCTGTTTTCTGAATTATCCTTGCAATAAAAAATACTCCAAAAATATAAGTTCTCCAAATGCCCTGAAAATGAAATATGATTTTTTCTAGAATATTTGAGGATTTTAGGCACTGAGAACACAACAGGGGGAGCAGCCACGTGCCCACGAGGGTGGAGGGCGCGCCCACCCCCTGGGCGCGCCCCCTGCCTCGTGGACCCCACATGGGTCCCCTCCACTTATTCTTGCACCCACACACTTCGTCTTGCTCCAGGAAAAAGCATCCACCAGCTCAAACCCGAGTTCTTGCTTATCTTGCTGCCATTTTCGATCTCCTTGCTCAAAGCTCCATTCACAAAACTGCTTTGGGGGATTGTTCTTTGGTATGTGACTCCTCCAATGGTCCAATTAGTTTTTGTTCTAGTGATTTATTTATTGCAAATTTTTGCTGCTTAGTGACCCTGTTCTTGAGCTTGCATGTCAAATTTATGTGGTCAAAAGTAGTTTTAATGCATGATATGGCCTCTAGGCACTTGTAGGAGTGGTTTCTATCAATCTGGTTGAGTTTGGTTCACTTTTATTTTAAGTTACTAATAATTTCAGAAATTTTCAGAAAAAGATGAAGAGATATTTGAGGGGCTCATCGAGCCGAAGCTCGAAGGATAAGCAAAGTGAAGAGAACAAGAAGCCCAAGTATAATCTCCCTCGTACTGCAGAGGTTCGGCCGTGTGAATGGCCTTGTGATGAGTTCTTGAGAGAAGCTGGGATTTATGAAGATTTTTATTATTTGGATAAGAATGTTGGCCTCACCGACTTCCTCCACGACCAGCACGAATAGTATCTCTTACTCACCAATATCTTTGTACAAAATTTTCATTTCCGTACTAGGAGATCACCACTTTCGGTGGAATTTTATTTATATGATGAGCATAAGGAGATGTCACTCTATGATTTATGTCGGGTCTGTTTGATACCCTTTGCGGGTAGCGTAGAGGAACCGCATCGTAACGATGTGGAAGGGTTTATTGATACGATTGCTGTAAGGGAAACTAGGAAACTAGAAAGGTTTCCCATGCAAGAATCACTAGCATACATTTTCATGTTCTGCGTTACTTTGCAATATTTGCTAGTAGATGTTTAATTGGTTGTGGGAACTGCGGAAACCTTAGTGCCCATGATATTGTTATTTTGCGCCATGCTATGTTTTGTGATACTACTTTCGGCTTAGGCGCTATTGTTGCTAAACGGTTAAATCTAAACCATAAAAGGGCCCCTTCCTCGGAGGTATCTTTGCCTCGCGCCTTGCTGCACACTTTAACATACCTATCAGGCATTTTGAGAAAGAGGAAAAGTTGTTGCCTCCTATTGTTCTAGATTATAAGAGTATGGTAGCACATGAGTTTATTGTTAAGGATAAGAATAAGATACTTAAGTACAAAGTAATATTTGGTAAAATTATTGTGAGATTATTACCTTGCCTGTGCCCTCTTTGTTTAACTTATTTTTAGGCACACACCTCATTTTGCCTAAGGCCATTCATGCGTACAGGGGCCATATGTTAGCTGCAGAGCCGGAGCCACCATCTGATCCTCACCGTCAATCTGTTTATCAGTGGAATCCGGAGGAGATCGCTAGCCAGTGGCAACCTAAGGACCCTTCTCACTACGGCCCCAGTTACAGTTTTGATCCATGGGCATAGACCAACTTAGGCCAAAAGCCTAAGCTTGGGGGAGTATGTATTTCTCACCGACATTACATTTATGTTCACACACTCATGCTAGTTGTCGGTGTTCATACTTTTTCATTGTATCATCCATGCTAGTTTATTTTCTTTTTAAGCTTTCTTCTTGTGTGTTTGAAAAACCTTAAGAAAAACCAAAACGATTAGTTGTAGCTTTTAGTTAGTTTACTTTTCATGCATGTAGTAGTAATAATTAAAAAGAAAACCCAAAAAGATTTCTCGTTCTTCTTTTGCTTGTTGGGAGCTTTCCCGTGTAAATAGTTTTGTTCCTTTCCTTCTCTTTGGGGTCGAGAGGAGAAAACCATGATGAAAATGTTGAGTGGCTCTCATATGCATTATTGTTGATCTAACAAGGAGCCCATATTACCTTGTCTTCTCCCTTGAATTGAATGCTTGCAGATTCCAGCTTAGTCCAATGCACGTGCACTATTATTATTATCCACACCATTCGGTCGTGCAAGTGAAAGGCAATAACGACGATATATGATGAACTGATTGAGATGAGAAAAGCTTGTACGAACTCAACCTCTCTTGTTTTTGTATGTATGATTAGTCCATTGGTCCTAATTCAGCCTATTGTGAATGAAACATGTTTGCAATGAAAATTAGAGATTATAGTTGCTTATTCCATGCTTAATTTGCTAGGAGCTTATAATGGTTTACCTTGTGTGCCAACATGCTATTAAAATGGTTGTGATGTGGTATGATAGGGTGGTATCCTCCTTTGAACGATTCGAGTGGCTTGACTTGACACATGTTCACGCATGTAGTTGAAACAAATCAACATAGCCTCCACGATATTTATGTTCATGGTGAATTATATCCTACTCATGCTTGCATTCAGTGTTGATTAATTTTAATGCATGTTCATGACTGTTGTCGCTCTCTAGCTGGTCGCTTCCTAGTCTCTTTCTAGCCTTCACTTGTACTAAGCGGGAATACTGCTTATGCATCCAACTCCATGAACCCCAAAGTTATTCCATATGAGTCCACCATACCTACCTGTATACGGTATCTGCCTGCCGTTCCAAGTAAATTTGTATGTGCCAAAGTCTAAACATTCTGTTTTGTATGCTCGAATAGCTCATGTATCAACTAGGGTTGTCTATATCTTCCATGCTAGGCAGGTTATTCTCAAGAGGAGTGGACTCCGCTCCTCACTCACGAGAAAATGTCTGGTCACTGGGATGCCCAGTCCCATGCTTTATGCAAATCAAATAAAAATAACTGCAAACAAAACTCCCCCGGGACTCTTGTTAGTTGGAGGCACTCGTTGTTTCGAGCAAGCCATGGATTGATGCTTGTTGGTGGAGGGGGAGTATAAACTTTACCATTCTGCTTGGGAACCGCCTACAATGTGTGTAGCATGGAAGATATCGAGATCCCTTGGTTGTTATGTGGACAATGAAAGTATACCGCTCAAAATATTATTTATATCTATTTCAAAACCGAGCTCTGGCACCTCTACAAATCCCTGATTCCCTCTGCGAAGGGCCTATCTATTTACTTTTATGTTGAGTCATCATCCTCTTATTAAAAAGCACCAGTTGGAGAGCACCGCTGTCATTTGCATCCATTACTGTTAGTTTACATTGAGTATGACTTGACTAGATCTCTTTTACCATGAATTACAATGTCTAGTCAGTCCTTGATCTTTAAAGGTGCTCTGCATTTATGTTTTGCGGTGTCAGAAAGGGCTAGCGAGATACCATCTTGTTATATCATATTATGATTGTTTTGCGAAAGTGTTGTCATACGAGATTTATTATTATTGCTCGCTTGTTTATTATGCCATTGATATGAGTAAACATGAGACCTAAATGTCATTGTGAATGTGGTTAGTTCATAATCTTTGCTGAAAACTTGAATGCTGGCTTTACATATTTACAACAACAAGAGCAAACAGAGTTTGTAAAAGTTTTTTCTTTATCACTTTCAGTTTATCAACTGAATTACTTGACGACAAGCAAAGGTTTAAGCTTGGGGGAGTTGATACGTCTCCATCGTATCTACTTTTCCAAACACTTTTGCCCTTGTTTTGGACTCTAACTTGCATGATTCGAATGGAACTAACCCGGACTAACGTTGTTTTCAAAAAAATTGCCATGGTGTTATTTTTGTGAAGAAATAAATGTTCTCGGAATGACCTGAAAATCAACGAAGATTATTTTTGGAATATATAAAAAATACTGGCGAAAAGATCCACGTCAGGGGCCCACACCCTGTCCACGAGGGTGGGGGCGCGCCTACCCCCCCCCCCCCCCCCCCCGCGCCTACCCCACCAGGGGGTCCACGAGGCAGGGGCACGCCCAGGGGGTAGGCGTGCCCCCACCCTCGTGGGTAGGGTGTGGGCCCCTGGCCTTGATTCTTTCGCCATTATTTTTTATTAATTCCAAAAATAATCTCCATTGATTTTCAGGTTATTCCGAGAACTTTTATTTCTACACAAAATAGCACCATGGCAATTCTGCTGAAAACAACGTTAGTCCGGGTTAGTTCCATTCAAATCATGCAAGTTAGAGTTCAAAACAATGGCAAAAGTGTTTGGAAAAGTAGATACGTTTGAGACGTATCAACTCCCCCAAGCTTAAACATTTGCTTGTCCTGAAGAAATTCAGTTGATAAACTGAAAGTGATAAAGAAAAACTTTTACAAACTCTGTTTGCTCTTGTTGTTGTAAATATGTAAAGCCAGCATTCAAGTTTTCAGCCAAGATTATGAAGTAACCACATTCGCAATAACATTTAGGTCTCATGGTTACTCATATCAATGGCATAATCAACTAGCGAGCAATAATAATAAATCTCGTATGACAACAGTTTCGCAAAACAATCATAATATGATATAACAAGATGGTATCTCGCTAGCCGTTTCTGAGACGGCAAAACATAAATGCAGAGCACCTTTAAAGATCAAGGACTGACTAGACATTGTAATTCTTGGTAAAAGAGATCCAGTCAAGTCATACTCAATGTAAACTAACAGTAATGGATGCAAATGATAGCGGTGCTCTCCAACTGGTGCTTTTTAATAAGAGGATGATGACTCAACATAAAAGTAAATAGATAGGCCCTTCGCAGAGGGAAGCAGGGATTTGTAGAGGTGCCAGAGCTCGGTTTTGAAATAGATATGAATAATATTTTGAGCGGTATACTTTCATTGTCAACATAACAACCGAGAGATCTCGATATCTTCCATGCTACACACATTATAGGCGGTTCCCAAGCAGAATGGTAAAGTTTATACTCCCCCTCCACCAACAAGCATCAATCCATGGCTTGCTCGAAGCAACGAGTGCCTCCAACTAACAAGAGTCCCTAGGGAGTTTTGTTTGCAGTTATTTTTATTTGATTTGCATAAAGCATGGGATTGGGCATCCCAGTGACCAGCCATTTTCTCGTGAGTGAGGAGCGGAGTCCACTCCTCTTGAGAATAACCTGCCTAGCATGGAAGATATAGACAGCCCTAGATGATACATGAGCTATTTGAGCATACAAAACAGAATGTTTATTTGAATGTTTAGACTTTGGCACATACAAATTTACTTGGAACGGCAGGCAGATATCGTATACAGGTAGGTATGGTGGACTGATATGGAATAACTTTGGGGTTCATGGAGTTGGATGCACAAGCAGTATTCCCGCTTAGTACACGTGAAGGCTAGAAAAAGACTAGGAAGTGACCTGCTAGAGAGCGACAACAATCATGAACATGCATTAAAATTAATCAACACCGAATGCAAGCATGAGTAGGATATAATGCACCATGAACATAAATATCGTAGAGGCTATGTTGATTTTGTTTCAACTACATGCGTGAACATGTGCCAAGTCAAGCCACTCGAATAATTCAAAAGAGGATACCACCCTATCATACCACATCACAACCATTTTAATAGCATGTTGGCACGCAAGGTAAACCATTATAAACCCCTAGCATATTAAGCATGGCATAAGCAACTATAATCTCTAATTGTCATTGCAAACATGTTTATTTCATAATAGGCTGAATCAGGACCGATGGACTGATCATATTTACAAAAACAAGAGAGGTCGAGTTCATACCAGCTTTCCTCATCTCAATGAGTTCATCATATATCATCATTATTGCCTTTCACTTGCATGACCGAATAGTGTGGATAATAATAATAGTGTACATGCATTGGACTAAGCTGGAATCTGCAAGCATTCAATTCAAGAGAGAAGACAAGGTAATATGGGCTCTTTGTTAGATCAACAATAATGCATATAAGAGCCACTCAACATTTTCGTTATGGTCTTCTCCTCTCGACCCCCAAAGAAAAGAAACAGAACTATTTACACGAGAAAGCTCCCAACAAGAAAAAGAAGAACGAGAAATATTTTTGGGCTTTCTTTTTAATTGCTACTACTACTACAGACATGGAAAGTAAACTAACTAAAAGCTACAACCATTTTTTTTGGTTTTTTCTTAAGGTTTATTAAGGCACACAAGAAGAAAGCTAAAAAGGAAATAAACTATCATGGATGATACAATGAAAAAGTATGAGCACCGGCAACTAGCATGAGTGAGTGAACATGAATGTAATGTCGGTGAGAAACACGTACTCCCCCAAGCTTAGGCTTTTGGCCTAAGTTGGTCTATGCCCATGAATAAAAGTAGCCCTCTCCGGTGTAAGGGGGGTGTCCTCTGGGTGCCACTGGTTGGCAATATCCTCCGAATTCCACTGATAAACTGACTGTCAATAATGGTCCTGGGGTGGTTCCGGCTCAGGCTCTGGAGCTGGTGTCACACTCTAGTATGCATAAACGTCCTGCGGTAAAACAAGGTACTTGCCTAAAAATATGTTAAACAAAGAGGGAGCAGGCAAGGCAATAGTCTCGAAGTTATTCTTACCAAAAATCAGTCTATAGTTAAGAAACTTCTTCTTATTCTTAACAATAAAATCATGTGCTACCATGCTCTTATAATCTAGAAAAATATTAGGTAGCAACTTTTCCTCTTTCTCATAATGTTTGATGGGTATGTTAAAGTGTGCAGCTAGGCGCGAGGCAAAGATGCCTCCAAGGACGGTTCCCTTAGTACGGTTCAGGTTTAACCGCTTAGCAACAATAGCGCCTAAACTAAAGGTAGTATCCTGAAACAAGGCATGGCGCAAAATAACAATATCAGGAGCACTAAGGTTCCCACAGTTCCCGCGACCAATTAAGCACCTACTAGCAAATATTGAAAAGTAACGTAGAACAGGAAAATGTATGCTCGTGATTCTTGCATCGGAAACTTCCCTCGTTTCCCCTACAACAATCATATCAATAAATCCCTCCACATCATCACGATGCGGTTCCTCTATGCTGCCCTCAAAAGGTATCAAACAAACCCGACAAAAATCACGAAGTGACATCTCCTTATGCTCATCATATAAATAAAATTCCATCGAAGGTGATGAGCTCCTAGCATGGAAATGAAAATTTTGCACAAAGATATTGGTGAGTAAGAGATACTGTTCGCGTTGGTCATGGAGGAACGCGGTGAGGCCTGCATTCTCAGCCAAATAATAAAAATCTTCATGAATCCTGACTTCTCTCAAGAAATCATCACACGGACATTCACACGGCCGAACCTCCACAGTACGAGGGAGATTATACTTGGGCTTCTTGTTCTCTTCACTTTGTTTATCCTTCGAGCTTCGGCTCGATGAGCCCCTCAAAAATCTCTTCATCTTTTTCGGAAAATTTCTGAAATTTTTAGTAACTTCAAAATAAAAGTGAACCAAACTCAACAAAATTGATAGCAGCTACTCCTACAAGTGCCTAGAGACTATATCATGCATTAAGACTACTTGGGACCATATAAATTTGACATGCAAGCTCAAGAACAGGGTCACCTAGGCAGCAAAAATTCGCAATGAATAAAGCACTAGAATAAAAACTAATTGGACCATTGGAGGAGTCACATACCAAAGAACAATCCCTCAAAGCAGTTTTGTGAATGGAGCTTTGAGCTAGGAGATCAAAAATGGCAGCAAGACGAGCTAGAACTCGTGCTTGAGCTGGTTGGTGATTTTTTTGGGAGGAAGGAGTGTGTGTTGGCTGGAATAAGTGGAGGGGGCCACTAGGGGCCCATGAGGCAGGGGGCATGCCTAGGGGGTGGGCGCACCCTGGACCCTCGTGGCCAGGTGCTGGCTCCCCCTGATGTGTTCTCAGTGCCAGATATTCACAAATATTCCAGAAAAAATCATATTAAAATTTCAGGGCATTTGGAGAACTTTTATTTTCGAGGTATTTTTTATTGCATGGATAATTCAGAAAACTGACAGAAATTACTATTTTTGCTTTATTTAATATAAATAACGGAAAGTAAAAAGATGGTACAGAGAGTTGTGTTTTCTAAATTCACCCATCTCATGTTCTTCAAAAGGAATCCACTAACAAGGTTGATCGTGTCTTGTTAACAAACTCATTTCGAATAACATGAAACCGAAGAATTTTCGAATAACACTAGGTTACCTCAACGGGGATATGCACATCCCCAACAATAAGAATATCATATTTCTTCTTTACAGTAGGAAGAGGAAATTCAAAACCTCCAACAGTAATTGTTGAAATTTTTCCAATAGAATTGATATTGTGGACTTGAGGTTGTTTCCTCAAAAAGTGTACCATATGCTCATTACCATTAACATGAAAAGTGGCATTGCCTTTATTGCAATCAATAGCAGCCCCTGCAGTATTCAAAAAGGGTCTTCCAAGAATAATAGACATACTATCATCCTCGGGAATATCAAGAATAACAAATTCCGTTAAAATAGTAACGTTTGCAACCACAACAGGCACATCCTCACAAATACTAACATGTATAGCAGTTGATTTATCAGCCATTTGTAAAGATATTTGAGTAGGTTTCAACTTATTCAGATCAAAGCTACGATATAAAGAGAGAGTCATAACACTAACACCGGGTCCAAGAGCACATAAAGCAGTTTTTACATAGTTTCTTTTAATGGAGCATGGTATAGTTGGTACTCCTGGATCTCCAAGTTTCTTTGGTATTCCACCCTTAAAAGTGTAATTAGCAAGCATTGTGGCAATTTCAGCTTCTGGTATCTTTCTTTTATTAGTAACTATATCTTTCATAAATTTAGCATAAGGATTCATTTTAAGCGTATCAGTCAAACGCATACGCAAAAAGATAGGTCTAATCATTTCAGCGAAGTGCTCAAAATCCTCATCATCCTTTTTCTTGGATGGTTCAGGAGGAAAAGGCATGGGTTTCTGAACCCATGGTTCTCTTTCTTTACCGTGCTTCCTAGCAACAAAGTCTCTGTTATCATAACGTTGATTCTTTGATTGTGGGTTATCAAGATCAACAACAGGTTCAATCTCTACATCATTATCATTGCTAGGTTGAGCTGAAGGAAATATGCCCTAGAGGCAATAATAAAGTTATTATTTATTTCCTTATATCATGGTAAATGTTTATTATTCATGCTAGAATTGTATTAGCCGGAAACATAATATTTGTGTGAATACATAGACAAACAGAGTGTCACTAGTATGCCTCTACTTGACTAGCTCGTTGATCGAAGATGGTTAATGTTTCCTAGCCATTGACATGAGTTGTCATTTGATTAACGGGATCACATCATTAGGAGAATGATGTGATTGACTTGACCCATTGTGTTAGCTTAGCACTCGATCGTTTAGTATGTTGCTATTGCTTTCTTCATGACTTATACATGTTCCTATGACTATGAGATTATGCAACTCCCGTTCACCGGAGGAACACTTTGTGTGCTACCAAATGTCACAACATGACTAGGTGATTATAAAGGTGCTCTACAGGTGTCTCCGAAGGTACTTCTTGGGTTGGCGTATTTCGAGATTAGGATTTGTCACTCCGATCGTCGGAGAGGTATCTCTGGGCCCACTCGGTAATGCACATCACTTAAGCCTTGCAAGCATTGCAACTAATGAGTTAGTTGCGGGATGATGTATTATGGAACGAGTAAAGAGACTTGCCAGTACCAATATTGAACTAGGTATTGAGATACCGACGATCGAATCTCGGGCAAGTAACATATCGATGACAAAAGGAACAACGTATGTTGTTGTGCGGTCTGACCGATAAAGATCTTCGTAGAATATGTGGGAACCAATATGAGCATCTAGGTTCCACTATTGGTTATTGACCGGAGACGTGTCTCGGTCATGTTTACATAGTTCTCGAACCCGTAGGGTCCGCACGCTTAAAGTTTCGATGACGGTTATATTATGAGTTTATGAGTTTTGATGTAGCGAAGGTTGTTCGGAGTCCCATATGTGATCATGGACATGACGAGGAGTCTCGAAATGGCTGAGACATGAAGATTGATATATTGGAAGCCTATATTTGGATATTGGAAGTGTTCCAGGTGAAATCAGGATTTTACTGGAGTACCGAGGGGTTACCGGAACCCCCCGGGGGCTTAATGGGCCATAGTGGGACTTAGTGGAGAAGAAGAGAGGCGGCTAGGGCAGGGCCGCGTGCTCCTCCCCCTCTAGTCCGAATAGGACAAGGAGAGGGGGGCGGCGCCCCCCTTTCCTTCCTCTATCCCTCCTCTTTCCCCCCTTCTCCTAATCTAACAAGGGAGGGAGTCCTACTCCCGGTGGGAGTAGGACTCCTCCTGGCGCGCCTCCTCCTAGCCGGCCGCACCTCCCCCCTTGCTCCTTTATATACGGGGGCAGGGGGCACCATAGAGACACAACAATTGATTTGATCTTTTAGCCGTGTGCGGTGCCCCCTCCACCATAGTCCACCTCGATAATGTTGTAGCAGTGCTTAGGCGAAGCCCTGTGTCGGTAGAACATCAGCATTGTCACCACGACGTCGTGCTGACGAAACTCTCCCTCAACACTCGGCTGGATTTGAGTTCGAGGGACGTCATCGGGATGAATGTGTGCTGAACTCGGAGGTGTCGCGTGTTCGGTACTTGATCGGTCGGATCGTGAAGACGTACGACTACATCAACCGCGTTGTGCTAACGCTTCCGCTTTCGGTCTACGAGGGTACGTAGACAACACTCTCCCCTCTTGTTGCTATGCATCACCATGAATATTGCGTGTGCGTAGGAATTTTTTTGAAATTACTACGTTCCCCAACAGTGGCATCCGAGCCAGGTTTTATGCGTAGATGTCATATGCACGAATAGAACACAAGTGAGTTGTTGGCGATATAATTCATACTGCTTACCAGCATGTCATACTTTGGTTCGGCGGTATTGTTGGATGAAGCGGCCCGGACCGACATTACGCGTACGCTTACGCGAGACTGGTTCTACCGACGTGCTTTGCACACAGGTGGCTGGCGGGTGTCAGTTTCTCCAACTTTAGTTGAACCAAGTGTGGCTACGCCCGGTCCTTTCGAAGGTTAGAACAACACAAACTTGACAAACTATCGTTGTGGTTTTGATGCGTAGGTAAGAAGGTTCTTGCTCAGCCCGTAGCAGCCATGTAAAACTTGCAAAAACAAAGTAGAGGACGTCTAACTTGTTTTTGCAGGGCATGTTGTGATGTGATATGGTCAAAGCATGATGCTAAATTTTATTGTATGAGACGATCATGTTTTGTAACCGAGTTATCGGCAAATGGCAGGAGCCATATGGTTGTCGCTTTATTGTATGCAATGCAATCGCCCTGTAATGCTTTACTTTATCACTAAGCGGTAGCGATAGTCATAGAAGCATAAGATTGGCGAGACGACAACGATGCTACGATGGAGATCAAGGTGTCGCGCCGGTGACGATGGTGATCATGACGGTGCTTTGGAGATGGATATCACAAGCACAAGATGATGATGGCCATATCATATCACTTATATTGATTGCATGTGATGTTTATCTTTTATGCATCTTATCTTGCTTTGATTGACGGTAGCATTATAAGATGATCTCTCACTAAATTTCAAGATAAAAGTGTTCTCCCTGAGTATGCACCATTGCCAAAGTTCGTCGTGCCCAGACACCACGTGATGATCGGGTGTGATAAGCTCTACGTCCATCTACAACGGCTGCAAGCCAGTTTTGCACATGCAGAATACTCAGGTTAAATTTGAGGAGCCTAGCATATGCAGATATTCATACGTCTCCAACGTATCTATAATTTTTTATTGCTCCATGCTATATTATCTACTGTTTTGGACATTATTGGGCGTTATTATCCACTTTTATATTATTTTTGGGACTAACCTATTAACCGGAGGCTCAACCCAGAATTGTTGTGTTTTGCCTGTTTTAGGGTTTCGAAGAAAAGGAATATCAAACGAAGTCCAAACGGAATGAAACCTTCGGGAACGTGATTTTCTCAACGAACAAGACCCAGGAGACTTGGACCCTACGTCAAGACACAAAAGAGGAAGCCACGAGGTAGGGGGCGCGCCTACCCCCACCAGGCGCACCCTCCACCCTCGTGAGCCCCCTGTTGTTCCTCCGATGTACTCCGTCCTCCTATATATACCTACGTACCCCCAAACGATCTGATACGGAGCCAAAACCCTAATTCCACCGCCGCAACTTTCTGTATCCACAAGATCCCATCTTGGGGCCTGTTCCGGAGCACCGCCGGAGGGGGCATCGTTCACGGAGGGCTTCTAAATCAACACCATAGCCCCTTCGGTGAAGTGTGGGTAGTTTACTTCAGACCTACGGGTCCATAGTTAGTAGCTTGATGGCTTCTTCTCTCTTTTTGGATCTCAATACAAAGTTCCCCCCTCTCTTGTGGAGATCTATTCGATGTAATCTTCTTTTTGCGGTGTGTTTGTTGAGACGGATGAATTGTGGGTTTATGATCAAGTCTATCTATGAACAATATTTGAATCTTCTCTGAATTCTTTTATGTATGATTGGTTATCTTTGCAAGTTTCTTCGAATTATCAGTTTGGTTTGGCCTACTAGATTGATCTTTCTTGCAATGGGAGAAGTGCTTAGCTTTGGGTTCAATCTTGCGGTGTCCTTTCCTAGTGACAGTAGGGGCAGCAAGGCACGTATTGTATTGTTGCCATCGAGGATAACAAGATGGGGTTTCCATCATATTGCATGAGTTTATCCCTCTACATCATGTCATCTTGCTTAAGGCGTTACTCTATTTTCTTTAACTTAATACTCTAGATGCATGGTGGATAGCGGTCGATGAGTGGAGTAATAGTAGTACATGCAGGCAGGAGTCGGTCTACTTGTCTCGGACGTGATGCTTATATAGATGATTGAGGGAGTCCTGGATTAGGGGATGTTCGGGTAGCCGGACTATACCTTCAGCCGGACTCCTGGACTATGAAGATACAAGATTGAAGACTTCGTCCCGTGTCCTGATGGGACTTTCCTTGGCGTGGAAGGCAAGCTTGGCGATGCGGATATTCAAGATCTCCTACCATTGTAACCGACTCTGTGTAACCCTAACCCTATCCGGTGTCTATATAAACCAGAGGGTTGTAGTCCGTAGGCAATCAACTCCATACACAACAATCATACCATAGGCTAGCTTCTAGGGTTTAGCCTCCTTGATCTCGTGGTAGATCTACTCTTGTACTACCCATATCATCAATATTAATCAAGCAGGAGTAGGGTATTACCTCCATCGAGAGGGCCCGAACCTGGGTAAAACAAAGTGTTCTCTGCCTCCTATTACCATCCGGCCTAGACACACAGTTCGGGACCCCCTACCCGAGATCCGCCGGTTTTGACACCGACATTGGTGCTTTCATTGAGAGTTCCTCTGTGTTGTCGCCTTTAGGCCCGATGGCTCCTTTGATCATCAACAACGATGCAGTCCAGGGTGAGACTTTGCTCCCCGGACAGATCTTCGTCTTCGGCGGCTTCGCTCTGCGGGCCAATTCGCTCGGCCACCTGGAGCAGATCGAAAGCTACGCCCCTGGCCATCAGGTCAGGTTCGGAAGCCTAAACTACATGGCCGACATCCACGGGGACTTGATCTTCGACGGATTCGAGCCACAGCCAAGCGCGCCGCACTGTCTCGATGGGCATGATATAGCTCTGCCGCCGAACAGCGCCTTGGAGGCCGCACACGCACCGGTTCCGACCCTTAATTCGGAGCCTATTGCGCCAATCGAGGATGAACGGTTGGACGTCTCCTCAGGGGCTGCGATCTCAGAGGCGATCGAGCCGAACTCCAGCCCCACACTCCGCATGGCCCGTGAATCCGAGGAGCCGGATTCCTCTCCGAGCTCCGAGCCCCCCGCGCCCCTGCCGATCGAATCCGATTGGGCGCCGATCATGGAGTTCACCAACGCGGACATCTTTCAGCACTCGCCCTTCGGCGACATCCTGAATTCTCTAATGTCTCTCTCTTTATCAGGAGAGCCCTGGCTGGACTACGGTCAGCAAGGTTGGGATACGGACGACGAAGAAATTCAAAGCCCACCCACCACCCACTTTGTAGCCACTGTCGACGATCTAACCGACATGCTTGACTTCGGCTCCGAAGACATCGACGGCATGGACAACGATGTAGGAGACGAACAGGAACCAGCACCTGTTGGGCGATGGAAGGCCACCTCGTCATATGACATATATATTTTGGATACTCCAAAAGATGGAGATGGCGATGGAACAGTGGGGGATGACGCCCCCAAGAAACAGCCAAAGCGCTGGCGTCAGCGGCGCCGCTCTAAATCCCGCCAAATCAAAAACGGTGATTCCGGCACGGGAGATAATACTACCCCGGATAGTGCCGAAGAACACCCACCTCAGCAAGATTCGGCATAGGAAGATGGAGAAGCCAGCCCTCATGAGAGAGCGGCAGACCAAGAGGTCGAGGATGATAACTATACGCCTCCCTCCGAAGACGAATTCGTCATACCATCAGACCCCGCCGAAAAAGAGCGTTTTAAACGCAGGCTTTTAGCCACGGCAAGCAGCCTCAAGAAAAAGCAGCAACAACTTAGAGCTGCCCAAGATTTGCTAGCTGACAGATGGACTGAAGTCCTTGAGGCCGAAGAGTATGAACTCGAACGCCCCTCCAAGAGTTACCCGAAGCGCAGGCCGCTACCCCAATCAGAGGAGGAAGCACCTACATCACCAGCGCATGACATGGCAGACCGGCCACCTCGCGGCCGCGACAGGGAGGCCTCTCGGCCCTCCACCCAAGCCATGCCCTGACGCCGCTCAACTAAGGCACAGGAAAATGCGCCCGACCTGCGAGACATACTGGAGGATAAGGCCAGACAAACAAGATCGATCTACGGATCGCGCAGGCGCCCCACGGCATGTGACAATGATCTTCACTCTGGATACAACAAATCCGGCCGGGCCGAACACAACAGACATAGCTCTTCCAAGCTGCGTCGTAATATAGCCCAGTACAGAGGCGCCGCACACCCGCTATGCTTCACGAATGAAGTAATGGATCATAAAATCCTAGAGGGTTTCAAACCCGTAAACATCGAATCATACGATGGCACAACAGATCCGGCAGTATGGATCGAGGATTATCTCCTTCACATCCACATGGCACGCGGCGATGATCTACACGCCATCAAATACCTCCCGCTCAAACTTAAAGGACCGGCCCGACATTGTCTTAACAGCTTGCCAGCAGACTCAATCGGTTCTTGGGAGGACCTGGAAGCCGCATTCCTCGACAACTTCCAGGGCACTTACGTGCGACCGCCGGATACCGACGACTTAAGCCACATAATTCAGCAGCCAGAAGAATCGGCCAGACAATTCTGGACACGGTTCCTAACAAAGAAAAACCAGATAGTCGACTGTCCGGACGCAGAGGCCCTAGCAGCCTTCAAACATAACATCCGCGACGAGTGGCTTGCCCTGCACCTAGGACAGGAAAAACCGAAATCCATGGCAGCCCTCACGACACTCATGACCCGCTTTTGCGCGGGAGAAGACAGCTGGCTAGCTTGCAGCAGCAACTTGTCAAAGAACCCTGGTAATTCGGATACCAAGGACAAAAGTGGCAGGACACGTCGGAATAAGCAAAAACGCCGCGTTAACAGCGACAACAATGAATATACGGCAGTCAATGCCAGATTCAAAGGCTACAAATCCGGTCAGCGGAAATAGCCATTCAAAAAGAGTACTCAGGGACCGTCCAGTTTGGACCGAATACTCGATCGCTTGTGCCAGATACATGGCACCCCCGAAAGGCCAGCCAATCACACTAACAGGGATTGTTGGGTGTTCAAGCAGGCAGGCAAGTTAAGGGCCGAAAACAGAAACAAGGGGCTACACAGTGACGACGAGGAGCCCAAGCTGCCGAACAACAATGGACAGAAGGGCTTTCCCCCACAAGTGCAGACGGTGAACATGATATACGCAACCCACATTCCCAAGCGGGAGCGGAAGCGTGCGCTACGAGACGTATACGCGATAGAGCCAGTTGCCCCAAAGTTCAACCCATGGTCCTCCTGCCCGATCACTTTTGATCGAAGGGACCATCCCACTAGCATCCGTCATGGCGGCTTCGCCGCATTGGTTCTCGACCCAATCATCGACGGATTTCATCTCACAAGAGTCCTCATGGGCGGCGGTAGTAGCCTGAACCTGCTTTGTCAGGATACAGTGCGGAAAATGGGCATAGATCCCTCAATGATTAAGCCCACAAGAACGACCTTTAAAGGCGTTATACCAGGTGTAGAAGCCAACTGTACAGGCTCAGTAACACTTGACGTGGTCTACGGATCCCCGGACAATTTCCGAAGCGAAGAGTTAATCTTCGATATAGTCCTGTTTCGCAGTGGCTATCACGCCCTGCTCGGACGAACCGCATTCGCAAAGTTCAATGCGGTGCTGCACTACGCATATCTGAAGCTCAAGATGCCAGGCCCTCGAGGAGTAATTACGGTCAATGGAAACACCGAACGCCCCCTTCGTACGGAGGAGCATACGGTGGCTCTCGCAGCGGAGGTACAAAGTAGCCTTCTCAGGCAATTCTCCAGTCCGGCCATTAAAAAGCCAGACACTGCCAAGCGCGCCCGGAGTAACCCACAGCACGACCGCCTGGCACACTCTGAGCAACCGTAGCAATGCGGCCCCAACCCCAGCTTTCGCGACATAGCGAAATCAGTACCTCGCGTACATAACTACGCCCTTGAAATACCATGGGCACAGGGGAAGGGGCACAATAACGGCATGCCCAAAATATGGCTTAAACGTACTAGGGGCTGCCAGATTCTTTTTTAATTTTTTCTTACTTTCAGGACTCCATACTTCGGACGACCTGTTCGGCAATTCGACTGCCGCACAAACGATGCAAGATCCAAGGAGGCAGACAAACCATGCCGCATCATGGAACTCCTAGGTGGTCTCTATCATGAGAGGTATACCTGTTTTAAATACAATTCCGCGGCATGCCCCTGGTCTGGACATACTGAATAGTCCAAATATCTTTTTGCTTATCGCATTTCTTGTATCGTTCGGCTTTGATAAATAGCCTCTCTATAAACAATGCATAGCTTTTGTCTATTTTCTGCATTACTCTCTTTTATATATGTTCATTAATGACATGTTGCACCCGTAATCTGTGGTACGGCAAGTACGCCAGGGGCTTCAGTACCCTTTAATATGGTGTGAGAAGTCCGTACACTTTCACAAGTGCGGCACCCCGAACTTATAGCACTATATGCATCGGCTCCGAATCATGATTTGGGTCAATAGTTGGGTTTGCCCGGCTCCTATGTTTTGGTGCCTTACATTCCGCTATATCGGCTAAGGTAGCAGTAGGAGAACCACTGCGATTGTGCCTCGGTTGAGCTGGGTTAAGCACCTCAGTGGAGAAAGCTAAAACTGACTGTCATGATGAGGCGAGAGACCGGTCGCTGTTCGAGAGGTTTTTCGAGTCCCTAAAGACTTATGCCGCTTTGAGCGAGGAGCCGGATTCTGTCCGGCCAAGGCATGGATAGCGCCCCGAACTCGGTCTTCCAAACTAGGGGCTTCGCCGAGATTTAAAATTATAAAGTTCTATGGCTAAGTGAGAGTGTTCAAGCATTATAGTCCGATTGCCTGGTTCGTTGTGCTGAGCGCCTCCCTCGAAGGACCCAACCATGGGAAAAAGAGCGCTCAGGTTTATCCCGAACACCCCAACACTAGTGGCATGGGGGCAGAAGCCGACGACTGGCCATCTCTCAATTTTTTGATAAATGGCCGCACAGAAAATAATATTTTAAATTCAACAAGCATTGCTTAAAGCGCCTATGAACAAGTTTTCAGCGCACATGATAAAAACGAGCGAGTTTATTCAAAAATTACATCCATAGTACATTCATCCGCCACAAGGCGGGCACCTGCAAGAACATCCTTGTAATAGTTCTCGGGCTTGCGATGCTCCTTCCCCGGCGGCAGCGCGTCCCTCACAAGCTTCTCACCGTCCAGCTTACCCCAGTGCACCTTCGCACGGGCAAGGGCCCTACGGGCTCCTTCGATGCAGACGGACCGCTTGATGACCTCGAGCCTTGGACAGGCCTCCACCAGCCGCTGCACCAGCCCGAAGTAGCTCCCAGGCAGGGCCTCTCCGGGCCACAACTGAACTATGAAGCCCTTCATGGCCTGTTCGGCCGCCTTGTGGAGCACGACCAGCTGTTTCAGCCGGTCGCTCAAGGGCACAGGGTGTCCGGCCTCAGCATACTGAGACCAGAACACCTTCTCCGTCGAGCTGCCCTCTTCAGCTCGGTAGAATGCGGCGGCGTCGGATACGCTGCGGGGAAGATCTGCGAATGCCCCTGGAGAGCTCTGGATTCGGGTAAGTAACAAGTAGTTTACTTTTATATTTCTGCTTTGCATGAAGAATGCCTTACCCGCTGCTATCTTTTTCACCTCCTCCAACTCTTGGAGCGCCTTTTGGGCTTCGGCCTTGGCAGACTTGGCAGTCTCAAGGGCCGCCGCGAGCTCGGATGCTTGTGCCTTTGACTCAAGCTCCAAACTCTCATGTTTTTTCATGAGAGCCTGAAGCTCTTGCTGCACCTCGCCGACCTGAGCCCCAACTCTCTCTCGCTCGGTGCGCTCCGCGGCCGTTTTCTTTTCGGCCTCAGATAGCGCCTGCTTGAGGGTCGCCACCTCAGTCATGGCCCCTATAATAAGCAGTGCAATCCTGTTATTTTTTGCAATCACACCTCTCTATAGGCACTTTTTCTGTAAGGTATTTCCTACCTTCTTTTTCCTCGAGCTGCCGCTTGGCAAGGCCGAGCTCTTGCTCGGTCCGCTCGAGGTCCTGTTTCAGGACACCCACCTCCGCAGTCAGTGCGGCGGTGGATAGCAGCGAAGCCTACACACGCATATTGACTCTTTATTGTTAGACTCCTGCGAAATTTAATAGATCCTCTATTAAGCTTTTCTTTCTGAATGCCAAACAGAGCATCAGGGGCTACTGTCTATGCGGTAATATTTTTACATATTTTTACTTACCTCGAAGCCTGTTAGGAGGCTAGCGCAAGCTTCACTCAGTCCGCTCTTGGCGGACTGAACCTTCTGGATCACCGTACTCATAATAGTACGGTGCTCCTCATTGATGGAGGCGCCACCAAGCACCTCAAGAAGATTGTCCGGCACCTCCGGTTGGACGGAGGCCGCAGGCTCAGTAGGCTTGCTCCTCTTGGAAGGAGTTCGCCTACCACGGTCCGAAACTGTTGAAGATTCCGGCGCGGTGTCCGGCATAAAGCCGGACTTGGAGCCCTGGGGGGTCTTGTCCCCTTTACTCCTGGGGTCCGGGAGGTCGCCTTGCGGCTCCTCCAGGACCACCTCCTCCTGCCCCGGAGCTCGTTGCGACGCCACTTCGGCGTCGTCCGCAGTGCGGGGGGAGACAATGGGCGGAACTGAGTTCACGTCCGATGAATACAGGAAGCCGCTCGACGACTCGTTGAGTTCGGCCCAGGGCGGACTGCATAATTACATTCGACATTAGGGAAAGCTATGCAACAATGGAACATCATGAGTCATTCTGATATCCGAACTTACGATTTCGCTGGACGCTTGGCCCTGTTTGGCCACTCCTCCTCGCCCTCTTCGGCATTGGGGGCGTAGTCCGGCGGAGGGGTGTTCCTTTTCGCTAGTAGAGCGGGGGCTGGGTCTTCGGGCAAGGGAGCCGGACAGTTAATCGATCCGGACTTCAGCCGCCAACCCTGTCAAAGGTAAGGGAGTTTAGATCCCGCATAGAGTCAAACTATGAAAAAAGCTTAACATCCTGTAAAAGGTGAAAATAGCTTACCTCGCTACCATGACGCTGCGAGCTGTATCCGCGGTCCTCGGAAGCGGATGTGGCAGCCTCTGCGCCTTTGGTTAGCACCCTCCAAACGTCTTCATACGTCGTGTCGAAGAGCCTGTTAAGGGTTTGGTGCTGCGCCGGGTCGAACTCCCACAGATTAAAGTCCCGTTGTTGACACGGGAGGATCCGGCGGACGAGCATAACCTGGACTACATTGACGAGCTTGATCGGCTTGCTCACCAGGGACTGGATGCATGTCTACAGTCCGGTTAGCTCTTTTTCGTCGCCCCACGACAGGCCCGTCTCTTTCCAGGACATAAGCCACGTGGGGGGTCCGGATCGGAACTCGGGGGCTGTGATCCATTTCGGATCGCGCGGCTCGGTGATGTAAAACCACCACGATTGCCACCCCTTCAGGGTCTCCACGAAGGAGCCCTCGAGCCATAGAACATTGGCCATCTTGCCCGCCATGGCGCCGCCGCACTCCGCCTGGCTGCCGCGCACCACCTTGGGCTTGACGTTGAAGGTCTTGAGCCAGAGGCCGAAATGGGGGCGGATGTGGAGGAAAGCCTCGCACATGACGATAAACGACGAGATGTTGAGGCTGAAGTTCGGGGCCAGATCGTGGAAATCCAGGCCGTAGTAGAACATGAGCCCCCGGACAAATGGGTGGAGTGGAAAACCCAGTCCGCGGAGGAAGTGGGGAAGGAATACCACCCTCTCGTGGGGCCTTGGGGTGGGGAGGAGCTGCCCCTTCTCGGGAAGCCGGTGCGCGATGTCTTTGGACAAGTATCCGGCCTTCCTAAGCTTTTTGACGTCGCCCTCCGTGACGGAGGAAACATTCCACTTGCCTCCCGCTCCGGACATCTCTGGAGAAGGTCGAGGTGGGAAGTGCGGGCTTGGGCGCTGGAGCTCGAGTGCGCAGGAGATGGATAGGCAAAGGAGGAAGAAGGCATAGGTAAAAAGGTGGATCCTTATCCCCTTATATGGGCGGATGCGGTTATGCGTCCCCACCTGCCTAATAAAACTCACTTGCCTCCTAAGCGACGTGGTAAATGGCGCGGTTAGGGTTACCCACGTTCGTATTGATGAGAATCCCGTAAAGGGGGTACACGATCTCTGCTTTGACAAGACGTGTCAAGGAAACCGCCTCGCAAAACATGCTGAGGTGGAAAAGTAAAAACGATTCGAGTGAAGAACTTGGCTGTAGTGTGATGGCGCACTGCAGAATACGTCAGCAGATTTGATTTGTGTTAATATTATTCTCTCTATGGCAATATGTGGAAGCTTATTTTGCAGAATCGGACACTACTATTGGTGTTTACAATCTTCTATGAAGGACTTGGAGGAGGAACCCGCCTTGCAATGCCGAAGACAATTTGCGCGCCGGACTCATCATCATTGAAGCCTGGTTCAGGGGCTACTGAGGGAGTCCTGGATTAGGGGGTGTTCGGGTAGCCGGACTATACCTTCAGCTGGACTCGTGGACTATGAAGATACAAGATTGAAGACTTCGTCCCGTGTCCGGATGGGACTTTCCTTGGCGTGGAAGGCAAGCTTGGCGATGCGGATATTCAAGATCTCCTACCATTGTAACCGACTCTGTGTAACCCTAACCCTATCCGGTGTCTATATAAACCGGAGGGTTGTAGTCCGTAGGCAATCAACTCCATACACAACAATCATACCATAGGCTAGCTTCTAGGGTTTAGCCTCCTTGATCTCGTGGTAGATCTACTCTTGTACTACCCATATCATCAATATTAATCAAGCAGGAGTAGGGTATTACCTCCATCGAGAGGGCCCGAACCTGGGTAAAACAAAATGTTCCCTGCCTACTGTTACCATCCGGCCTAGACACACAGTTCGGGACCCCCTACCCGAGATCCGCCGGTTTTGACACCAACAATGATCATACCTAGATATTCTCATAACTATGCTCAATTCTGTCAATTGCTCAACAGTAATTTGTTCACCCACCGTAGAATACTTATGCTCTCGAGAGAAGCCACAAGTGAAACCTATGGCCCCCGGGTCTATCTTCATCATATTAATCTATCAATACTTAGTTATTTCCTTTTGCTTTTCCTTTGCTTTTATTTTACTTTGCATCTTTATCATAAAAATACCAAAAGAATTATCTTATCATATTTATCAGATCTCACTCTCGTGGCCGAGTCGGGATTGACAACCCCTATTTGCGTTGGTTGTGAGTATTTATTTGTTTTGTACAGGTACGAGGGACTCGCGCGTAGCCTCCTACTAGATTGATACCTTGGTTCTCAAAAACTGAGGGAAATACTTACTCTACTTTGCTGCATCATCCCTTCCTCTTCGGGGAAAACCAACGCAGTGCTCAAGAGGTAGCAAGAAGGATTTCTGGCGCCGTTGCCGGGGAGGTCTACGCAAAAGTCAATATACCAAGTACCCATCACATACCCTTATCTTCCGCATTACATTATTTGCCATTTGCCTCTCGTTTTCCTCTCCCCCACTTCACCATTGCCGTTTTATTCGCCTCTCTCTCTCTCTCTATCCTCCCTCTCTTTCTCTATTAGCCTCTTTTTGCCCGCTTGCTTTTTGTTCGCTTGTGTGTTAGTTTGTTTGCTTGTCGTTATGGCTAGTCCCTTATCTTCTCCGTTGTCTCCCGAGAATGAAATTCTAAATTTTAAGCAAAGGGAGGGAGAAAATCTAAAATACGCTTGGTATAGAATTTGCAATGCTCATAATAATCTACTAGGAAGCAATCTATCTCCGTTCTTCTTCGAAATTTTTATGTAGGCATTACTCCTTGGCATAGATATGTTCTTGATACTATTACCGGAGGGAAATTCTTGGGTAGCCATACTTTTGATTCTTATAATGCTATGATAGATTTATTTGGTTCACCCCCTCTTTTTGTTAATGGAACTGTATTAACTTTGGAGCATGTAATGCAAAGGATTGAAATTATTGAAAATAAAGTTGCTACCATAGAGATAATTGAAAATTTGGATAAAAAGATCCATAGCCGAATCTCTCAATATGGATCTAAAGTAGGAGTTACTTTGAAAAATATCAAAGAAAAGGAACCCATAGTTAATGAGAAAATAAATCACGATTCCACTAGAATCGATAAACTTGAGGATATTATTACCAACTTGGGAACCGCTTTTTATTCCGTAAAGAATACTCCTAGTCCTCCCACTAAAATTTCCAAGCTTATGTATGTTCCTAAAAATAAGGGTGGATCCTCTAGTAAGGAAACCGCGGATCTCAAATCTATAAGTATTCACCCCAATCTTTTTGCTATCATTAAGGAACCATTTGTTGCAAATGAATTTTTTGATCTTGTGCCTAAAAGTTTGATAATTAATAAAAAGAAAGAAATTTCTAAAGATGGTAGATGCCTCATTGAAGAATTACCAATGAAAGATGGCAATACCTAGATCTATCCTTGCTTGTTATGCCTAGCTAGGGGCGTTAAACGATAGCGCTTGTTGGGAGGCAACCCAATTTTATTTTTATTCCTTGCCTTTTGCTCCTGTTTAGTAATAAATAATTTATCTAGCCTCTGTTTTTGTTGTGTTTTTTGTGTTTAATTAGTGTTTGTGCCAAGTAGAACCGTTGGGAAGACTTGGGGAAAGTCTTGTTGAACTTGCTGTAAAAAACAGAAACTTTAGCGCTCACGAGAACTGCTGTCATTTTTATTTGGAAAGTGATATTTAGTTAATTATTTTTGCAGATGATTAATAGATAAATTCCTCACGTTCAGCAATTTATTCTAGAATTTTTGGGGTTCCAGATCTTGCGCTAGCTACAGATTACTACAGACTGTTCTGTTTTTGACAGATTCTGTTTTTCTTGTGTTGTTTGCTTATTTTGATGAATCTATGGCTAGTAAAACAGTTTATAAACCATAGAGAAGTTGGAATAAAGTAGGTTTAACACCAATATAAATAAATAATGAGTTCATTTCAGTACCTTGAAGTGGACTTTTGTTTTCTTTCGCTAACGGAGCTCACGAGATTTTCTACTTTGAGTTTTGTGTTGTGAAGTTTTCAAGTTTTGGGTAAAGATTTGATGGATTATGGAAAAAAGAGTGGAAAGAGCCTAAGCTTGGGGATGCCCATGGCACCCCCAAGATAATCTAAGGACACCCAAAAGGCAAAGCTTGGGGATGCCCCGGAAGGCATCCCCTCTTTCGTTTACTTCTATCGGTAACTTTACTTGGAGCTATATTTTTATTCGCCACATGATATGTGTTTTGCTTGGAGCATCTTGTATGATTTGAGTCTTTACGTTTTAGTTTACCACAATCATCCTTGCTGTACACACCTTTTGAGAGAGCCATACATGATTTGGAATTTGTTAGAATACTCTATGTGCTTCGCTTATATCTTTTGAGTTATATAGTTTTGCTCTAGTACTTAACTTATATCTTTTAGAGCACAGTGGTGGATTTGTTTTATAAAAACTATTGATCTCTCATGCTTCACTTAGATTATTTTCATAGTCTTAATAGCATGGTAATTTGCTTAAAATCCTAATATGCTAGGTATTCAAGAATAATAAATTCTCTTATGAGTGTGTTGAATACTATGATAAGTTTGATACTTGCTAATTGTTTTGAGATATGGAGATGGTGATATTAAAGTCATGCTAGTTGAGTAGTTGTGAATTTGAGAAATACTTGTGTTGAAGCTTGTGATTCTCGTAGCATGCACGTATGGTGAACCGTTATGTGATGAAGTCGTAGCATGATTTATTTCTTGACTGTCTTCCTTATGAGTGGCGGTCGGGGACAGGCGATGGTCTTTTACTACCAATCTATCCCCCTAGGAGCATGCACGTAATACTTTGCTTTGATAACTTGTAGATTTTCGCAACAAGTATATGAGTTCTTTATGACTAATGTTGAGTCCATGGATCATACGCACTCTCACCCTTCCAGCATTGCTAGCCTCTCTAATACCGCACACCTTTCGCCGGTATCATACACCCACCATATACCTTCCTCAAAACAGCCACCATACCTACCTATCATGGCATTTCCATAGCCATTCCGAGATATATTGCCATGCAACTTTCCACCTTTCTGTTTATTATGACACACTCCATCATTGTCATATTACTTAGCATGATCATGTAGTTGACATCGTATTTGAGGCAAAGCCACTGTTCATAATTCTTTCATACTTGTCACTCATGAGTCATTGCATATCCCGGTACACCGCCGGAGGCATTAATATAGAGTCATATCTTGTTCTAAGTATCGAGTTGTAAGAAAATAGAAGTGTGATGATCATCATTATTAGAGCATTGTCCAGTGAGGAAAGGATGATGGAGACTATGATTCCCCCACAAGTCGGGATGAGACTCCGGATGGAAAAAATAGGCCATAAAAAAAGAGAAAAGGCCCAAATAAAAAAATGAGAGAAAAAGAGAAGGGACAATGCTACTATCCTTTTACCACACTTGTGCTTCAAAGTAGCACCATGATCTTCATGATAGAGAGTCTCATATGTTGTCACTTTCATATACTAGTGGGAATTTTTCATTATAGAACTTGGCTTGTATATTCCAATGATGGGCTTCCTCAAAATGCCCTAGGTCTTCATGAGAAAGCAAGTTGGATGCACACCCACTTAGTTTCTTTTGTTGAGCTTTCATATACCTATAGCTCTAGTGCATCCGTTGCATGGCAATCCCTACTCACTCACATTGATATCTATTGATGGGCATCTCCATAGCCTGTTGATACGCCTAGTTGATGTGAGACTATCTTCTCCCTTTTTGTCTTCTCCACAACCACCACTCTATTCCACCGATAGTGCTATATCCATGGCTCACACTCATGTATTGCGTGAAGATTGAAAAAGTTTTGAGAATGTCAAAAGTATGAAACAATTGCTTGGCTTGTCATCGGGGTTGTGCATGATTTAAATACTTTGTGTGGTGAAGATGGAGCATAGCCAGACTATATGATTTTGTAGGGATAACTTTCTTTAGCCATGTTATTTTGAGAAGACATAATTGCTTTGTTAGTATGCTTGAAGTATTATTATTTTTATGTCAATATGAACTTTTGTCTTGAATCTTTCGGAACTGAATATTCATACCACAATTAAGAAGAATTACATTAAAATTATGCCAAGTAGCACTTCGCATCAAAAATTCTGTTTTTATCATTTACCTACTCGAGGACGAGCAGGAATTAAGCTTGGGGGTGCTTGATACGTCTCCAATGTATCTATAATTTTTTATTGCTCCATGCTATATTATCTACTGTTTTGGACATTATTGGGCTTTATTACACACTTTTATATTATTTTTGGGACTAACCTATTAACCGGAGGCTCAACCCAGAATTGTTGTGTTTTGCCTGTTTTAGGGTTTCGAAGAAAAGGAATATCAAACGAAGTCCAAACGGAATGAAACCTTCGGGAACGTGATTTTCTCAACGAACAAGACCCAGGAGACTTGGACCCTACGTCAAGACACAAAAGAGGAAGCCACGAGGTAGGGGGCGCGCCTACCCCCACCAGGCGCGCCCTCCACCCTCGTGAGCCCCCTGTTGTTCCACCGATGTACTCCGTCCTCCTATATATACCTACGTACCCCCAAACGATCTGATACGGAGCCAAAACCCTAATTCCACCGCCGCAACTTTCTGTATCCACAAGATCCCATCTTGGGGCCTGTTCCGGAGCACCGCCGGAGGGGGCATCGATCACGGAGGGCTTCTAAATCAACACCATAGCCCCTTCGGTGAAGTGTGGGTAGTTTACTTCAGACCTACGGGTCCATAGTTAGTAGCTTGATGGCTTCTTCTCTCTTTTTGGATCTCAATACAAAGTTCCCCCCTCTCTTGTGGAGATCTATTCGATGTAATCTTCTTTTTGCGGTGTGTTTGTTGAGACGGATGAATTGTGGGTTTATGATCAAGTCTATCTATGAACAATATTTGAATCTTCTCTGAATCTTCTCTGATGCCTATATACATGATTATACCTAGATATTCTCATAACTATGCTCAATTCTGTCAATTGCTCAACAGCAATTTGTTCACCCACCATAGAATACTTATGCTCTCGAGAGAAGCCACAAGTGAAACCTATGGCCCCCGTGTCTATCTTCATCATATTAATCTATCAATACTTAGTTATTTCCTTTTGCTTTTACTTTGCTTTTATTTTACTTTGCATCTTTATCATAAAAATACCAAAAACATTATCTTATCATATCTATCAGATCTCACTCTTGTAAGTGGCCAAGTAGGGATTGACAACCCCTATTTGCGTTGGTTGCGAGGATTTATTTCTTTTGTGCAGGTACGAGGGACTTGCGCGTAGCCTCCTACTAGATTGATACCTTGGTTCTCAAAAACTGAGGGAAATACTTACGCCACTTTGCTGCATCATCCCTTCCTCTTCGGGGAAAACCAACGCAGTGCTCAAGAGGTAGCCGATATGGCCTCGAAACACTGAGACCGAAAGGTCGAGCGTGAATCATATAGTAGATATGGTCAACATAGTGATGTTCACCATTGAAAGCTACTCCATTTCACGCGATGATCGGTTATGGTTTAGTTGATATGGATCACGTGATCACTTAGTGGATTAGAGAGATGTCTATCTAAGTGGGGGTTCTGAAGTAATATGATTAATTGAACTTAAACTTATCATGAACTTAGTGCCTGATAGTATCTTGCTTGTATATGTTGATTGTAGATAGATGGCCCATGTGAAAGGATCGATATGGTTGACTAGAGGGGGGGTGAATATGCAACTACCAATTTTTAACTTTTCTTTACCAAATTAAACTTCCATCAAAGTAGGTTGTCTAGATATGCAACTAGGTGAGCAACCTATATGATGCAACAACAACGAACAAACGCGCAAGCAAGAGAAGTAACACTAATGAGCTTGCACAAGTAAAGGTAAGAGATAACCAAGAGTGGACCCGGTGAAGACGAGGATGTGTTACCGAAGTTCCTTCCTTTTGAGGGGAAGCACGTCTCCGTTAGAGCAGTGTGGAGGCACAATGCTCCCCAAGAAGCCACTAGGGCCACCGTATTCTCCTCACGCCCTCACACAATGCGAGATGCCGTGATTCCACTATTGGTTCCCTTGGAGGCGGCAACCGGACCTTTACAAACAAGGTTGGGGCAAACTCCACAACTTAATTGGAGGCTCCCAACGAAACCACGAAGCTTCACCACAATGGAATATGGCTCCGAGGTGACCTCAACCGTCTAGGGTGCACAAATCACCCAAGAGTAACAAAATCCACACAAGAAAGTATGGGAAGCAAATATCCTTTGGTGGAAGTGTAGATCTAGGTCTCCTCCTTCAATCCCTAGCAAATCAACAAGTTTGGGTGGCTAGAGAGAGAGATCGGGCAAAGAGAGCTTGAGTAGCATTAATGGTGGAAAGAGAGAGGTTAGAGGTAGGTGTGGTAGGTAGAAGAAGCACCCTTATATAGCAACCCTAAAAATCCAACCGTTATTGTGCTCTCGGTGCTGCAGCGGTACAACCGCTCCTGGTCCCGGTACAACCGGGACTCACAGTTTACGTGCAGAACCCTACCAGGCGGTACAACCGGGCGACCAGGCGGTAGTACCGGTTGAGAAGAACAACCGAACCAACCGCCCAGCCACCGCCCAACCACCGCATAGGAACAGAAGGGAGTCACCCCTGAGTGCGGTAGTTGAGCAGTACAGGGCTGGTGCAACCGCATGGCTTCGAGCGCTCGGGCGGCTAAGTCCTGAGCGGTAGAACCGCTCCAGACCCCGGTGGTACCGGTACAACTGGACCAACCGGGCCACCACCGCACGAGTACCGCATCAAAGCAGAGGCCATACCGGTACTTGGGCGGTGCCTGACCGGAACAACCGCCCGGAAGCAGCGGTACAACCGCTCGAACAAAACTGGTCAGCGCCAAGACCCAGCGGTACAACCGCTCCAGAGAGCGGTACAACCGCTGGAGCCCACAGTAGACAGTAGGAAGGAAGGGGAAGACAAGAGAGGGGTGAGGTAAGTGTACGTGAATGGATACCCCCAACACTTTCCAATGTGGATTCCCTCTTGATAGTACGGGTTCCCTATGACCAATAGAGATAAACAAACGTGTAGAAAACACCGTCTTCAATCCTTTTTTTCTTCAGAGAGAATAGTTACCCGAAGAAGACCTAAAACCGAAACCTGAAACACTTAGCATAAGATTAGGTCAATAAAGGGTTGTCATCATCCTCCAAAACACAAAGTAGGGAAATGACCTTACAATCTCCCCCTTTTTGGTGGATGATGACAACACCACGATTTGCAAGTGAAAAGTCTATAAAATGTAGACGGGACTCCCCCTAGATGTGTGCCCCAAATTTAGAAGGCTATTTGAGAGCACACATTAGGGACGAGACTCCCCCTAGATTTTATAGACTCGCCACTCCTACTAAAGAAGGTGAGCAATAAGACCATAAAACGAAGGTAAAGGTAATAATGGAATACACAAAAATATCCCAGAAAATAAAGATAGATAGCTAGACACGCACATGTCTTACACCATGCAAGCAGAGATAAGCAACAAGGTTCACAAGCCAAAGTTCAACACAAACAAGGGAAAAGGAAAAACACACACAAGCAATAAGGCAGATAAAACCCATGCAAATCTCGAGACCTAAAACTCTCTCCCCCTTTGCCATCAAGACACCAAAAAGGAAAAAAAAAGAGCGAAGCTAGCGCCCCAAGGCTCAATCGTCCTCCTCCGACTCCTCAGTAGCATCCGGGTTCGCATCATCATCAGACTCGTCAACATCATCTTGATCGGGTTCCTCCATGGAGTCATCAACTGCAGCAACGGATGTGGATGGATGGGGAGGAGCTTCATCATCAGACCAGGTGTTGTGGGTTGATATCCAATGCTCCTCCGGTGTGATGCTCTTCTCAGAGCCACTCTGAACCGACATATTGAGGTGCTTCATCATTGCAATTTGGCGATGCCGGGCAAGCTTCTCATTGACATGGGCCTCATACATCCTTTTCTGGATGTCAGACTGGAGGCAGAAAGTCTTCTTCACCTTGGCAGTGAGCTTCTCCACCCAAGAGGGCTTGGCCCCTAGCTCCATCTCAAAGTCCTCATCATCAGAAGTGGCATAGACATCCTCAGGAGCATTGGTAGGGAAGCGAGGCTCGGCATGCTTCTTCTTCTTAAAAAGCTTGACCTCATGCACAGTGAGATTATTAGGAGAGGTAAGAGCCTCTCCAGGACGGCGAACCTCCCAAACTGAGTTCAGAAAGCACATGACAAACGGAGCATAAATGGGGACCTTCCTCTAGATGACCATATTGTACATCTCGTGCCAAAACCAGTTGGATGCGTCAAACGTTTCCCCAAAACCCACCTTGGTCTTCATTGCAACCATCAAGTCAACAAGATAGCCATGGATTTCATCTTGATTGCCCACCTTGGGCAGAAGCACATTGCGAAACACACGATGCATGATGTCATAGACCTTCACCAAATCCTTAGATTCTCCAATAATACCACGACCCCGAATGTACAGAGGGGCAAGCTTCTCCTTAGGCATAGACTCGGGATGGTCATGAGGGCAAATGCCACCTCTACCTTCCAGACCGATATTATCATACCCAATAGCATTGCAGAAAGCCCTCCAGGGAACTTGAAAGAGCTCATCACGACACATGAAAGTGAGAGTGCGCGCGTCATCTTCTCCAAAGTGAACCGTGGCATAGAACTGATGGACGAGTTGAACACTAAAGTCACAGTTGATAGACATGAGCTTGACAAGATCAAACTCCTCACAGAGAGCCAGTGCCTCACCAAAATACTCCAAGTTGTTCCTCCAATGGTCAAGATCGATGGTCCACTTCTTGGCATACCTGTTCTTGTTGTGCTCAAAGAGTTCATGAACAATCCACACTTGCATCTCATTCCGGAACTGAATAGTGGTCCAATGAGGAGTAATGGGAAACTCATAAGGATTCTTTGAGCAGAATGCTTCCCAATCCTTGGCTTTCCAATGATGCAAGGGCAAAACCACATGTTGCTTGGTAGCGGCAGACTTCTCATGGCGAGTGGGCTTGGTGGGAATCACAACCTCTTCTTCGTCATCAGACACAACTGGACGCAAGGTCCGTCGTGCCCTCTTCTTGGTCTTGCGAGGAGCAGAGCAAGAACTAGAGCCACCTGAACACATGCACAAGGAGAACACAAGAAACCCAGCAAAGATGAGAGGATTGCACACACAAACAGAAGATATATTGCACGAACTTAGAAAATGAAACAGGGCTACATGGTGCAGATATCCCGGTTGAACCGGTTCTCCTACCGGTAGTACCGCTCCAGCGGTTGTACCGCCCGCAGAGGCGGTAGAACCACTGAACAGTGGTACTACGGGTAGCGACTAGATTCAACCGTGAAATATGAATCATACTAGCCATATTCTACTCTCAAAGACGTGCAATCTAAGCAGGAGGCAAAAAGGGATCTCTTCCACCCAATAGTTTAAAAAATAAACGCGGAATGTCAAGTAATGCCCTAGAAAAAGGAGAACAAACCCTAGAACAAAGAACGAAGAACAAGGGGGCATTACCGGCATCAATGGGAAGAAATCGGGAAGGAGGAGGCCTCCTTGGAGAGGATCACGGAGACCCCATGGATCCGAAGCGCGAGAAGCACTCCAGGGCAGAGGCAATGGCGGCCGGCGGCTAGGGCACAAGATGGTAGGGGTGGGCGTTCGGTATAAACCCAATTTTCGGTTTCTACCATTTGGTGTTTATTAAATTTCACTTGGTAAAACTGGAAACCGAAAATGCTAGCTAAAACCAGCTAACCGAAAATTCGGCTAACCGAATATTCGGTACGGTTTTCGGTTTTGTACCGATGTGCCACGCCTAGTACTTGTGCTAGGATTCTGGAAGTGGCACCCTCTTATATAGGCAGCAGATCTGAATCATTTCCTCCATCGGGCGAGGTGGGACTAAAGGAGCCTAATGCCTGGTCGGCTGTACGCATGTACATGTACGCACACGAGGGCTGCCAAAAAGGCACACGGTGAGATGGGCCTTGCAATATTTACATACACTTTGGTCAGGTAGGCCCATCTAATGAGCGCGATGCATTGGTGGACGATTGTGGGCGCGTCCTCGCGTGACTACCGGGAGACGTTGTTGCACGCTGCGCGCCGGCGCCTGCATGTGCGTTGTTTCTTCCCCTGATTCAGGTATTTTCGGTTTTTGTTCCGTTAACCGAGGAGAAAACCGAACCTACTGAATTCAGTTCGGTTAGTGCACATGAAAACTGGATTTTTTGTAACATGAGAAAAAACCGAAAATTCGGTTTATTCGGTTTCGGTATCGGTTTGGTTTTCGGTTCATCGGTTTTCATGCCCACCCCTACAAGATGGGAAGGGCTGGGGGAGAGAGAAAAGAAACCCCCACCAGCCCCGAAGGGAATATATAGGCCCAAAGTCGCGCGGCGGTTGTACCGCTCAAGGAAACGGTTGTACCGCTGCCTGGTACGAGCCAGTGGTGCGGGCGGTACTTCTGTTGCCAAGAGGCAGCGGTAGTACCGCCGTAACCAACCGGTATAACCGGCCAGACGGGCACCCTAGTGGTTGAGCGGTGGAGCCGCTCAAGCACCGCTGGGAGACCGCCTGGAGAGCACCAGCGGTAGAACCTCCTGTGACCCCGGTTGTACCGCCCGGTCACCATCACCAAAGCCATGGTCAAGTGTGTGCAATGAGACTAGATGGCTTGAGGAAGGGAAATCTTGGGAGAGAAAAGGCACGGGGAAAGAGGTGGGTCTCCAAGAAAAAACAAAATGAAAGAGAACCACACTTGGAGACCCCAGCACCTAGCGCCTAGGACAACAAACTAAGGCAAGGACAAGAAGGACTAACACAAGGCACAACACAATCAAGGGGGTCGGAGACCGTAGCCACCTATGTATGAGTCAATTGGTATGGCACCGCGAAGAATTATCCTTGGGCCCATGACCAAAACTCGTCTTTCAACAAGATAATGTGAAAGAGTTGATCAATTTATGCATAATTGGGGGAGGAAGAGTTCATTGAGAGAACACCACTCCCCCTATGTCCATGCCTACATCTAAACAAGATAACAAGTTGAGTATGGTGGGGTGTGCAAGGGTTCAAGCAACATTGCTCGAATCAATGATATTTAGCTCATGCCTTAACTCACGAAATCTTGCTTCATCCAAGGGTTTTGTGAAAATATCTGCCAGGTTATCATGAGTGTTGACATAACTGAGCTCGATTTCCCCTCGCCTTATGTGATCTCGGATAAAGTGATACCGAATCTCAATATGCTTCGTCTTGAAGTGTTGCACCGGGTTGAGAGAAATCTTGATGGCACTTTCATTGTCACACCAAAGAGGCACTTTGTCACAGATGACACCGTAATCCTTTAAAGTTTGCCTCATCCATAAAAGTTGAGCACAACAACTACCGGCAGCCACATACTCCGCTTCCATGGACGAGAGTGACACACAACTTTGCTTCTTGGAAGACCAACTCACCAAAGAGCAGCCAAGAAATTGGCACCTCCGGAAGTGGACTTCCTAACCACTTTGTCTCCCGCCCAATCCAAGTCTGAATAACCTACAAGCTTGAAGTTTTCTCCTCTTGGGTACCATAAGCCAAAGTTTGGGGTATGAGCCAAATATCGAAAGATTTGTTTGACCGCCACATAGTGAATTTCCTTAGGTGCGGCTTGAAACCGTGCATAAATTCCCACACTCAACATGATATTTGGTCTAGATGCACAAAGGTAAAGCAAGGAGCCAATCATGGAGTGATATACCTTTTGATCCACCGCTTTACCATTGGGATCACTGTCAAGTTGGCACTTGGTGGGCATGGGAGTGGACGCCGACTTTACATCACTTAGCTTGAATCTCTTAAGCATGTCTTGGTTGTATTTGGCTTGGTTGATGAAGGTTCCTTCTCTTCTTTGCTTCACTTCGAACCCGAGAAATAATTTCAACTCTCCCATGGAAGACATCTCAAACTTTGAGGTCATGAGAGCGGCAAATTCCTCATTGAAAGCTTTGTTAGGGGAACCAAAGATAATATCATCAACATATAATTGGCACACAAACAACTCCCCTTTGACCTTCTTAGTAAAAAGAGTGGGGTCGATTAGCCCAACTTCAAAACCACGGTCTTGTAACAACTCGGTAAGGTGGTCATACCATGCACGTGGAGCTTGTTTAAGGCCATAGAGTGCATTATCGAGTTGATACACATGATCGGGAAAGTAGGGATCCTCGAACCCGGGGGGTTGCTTGACATAAACCAATTCATTAATAGGACCATTAAGAAAAGCACTCTTCACATCCATTTGTTGTAACTTAAAGTTATGATGAGAAGCATATGCAATCAACATGCGAATGGATTCAAGACGAGCAACGGGAGCGAAGGTTTCACCGTAGTCGATACCCTCGACTTGGGAGTAGCCTTGTGCACTACAAAAAAAAGACACATCTGTGACACTTTGGGCCGAACAATTTTTTTTCTGTCATACATATGACACTTCTATGACGATAATTGTGACAAAACCCGGTATCATCATAGATGTGGTGGGCTCCTACTTCTATGACAAAAAATCATGACAGAAAATGGGCTTTTCGTCCTGGGCGGGCCGGAGACACAGCTGCATGACATTCTTTGGGCCGTCCATGGTGGAAAAAACCGTGGTAGAAGCGAGGGCGAGGAAAATTCCGGGGAGTTCCCGGTTACGGTGGGAGGTCGGGGGCCGAGCGATGCGCGTTTCTCTCGTACATGTACGCGCGTGTGTGCGAGGCATTGGCTCTAACTGAACCCGAGCGAGGCGTTGGGCTCTAACTGAACCCGAGCGATTGCACTGCAGGCTACGCGTTACTGAACCCGAGCGATCGATCGATGGCTGTTAACTAAACTCGATCGAGCGATTCCTTCACTACTGCTACTAACTGAAGCCGATCGATGCTGCCTCTAGATGAATAGTGTGTGTTGCGGGGGGGTGGATGAACAGTTCCCGGTGGGGGTGGATGAACAGGACCCCGTGGTGTTGCCTCTGGATGAACAGGACCCCGATCGATCGAGGTTGTTGGGGCTGGATGAACAGGACCCCGTGGAGGGCTGGATGAACAGGACCACCCGTGGAGGGCAGGATGAACAATAGACGGTGGAGGGCAGGATGAACAGTAGCCCGTGGAGGGGTGATTGAACAGGAGCCCGTGGAGAGGGCTGGTTGAACAGTAGCCAGTGGAGTAGCGCGCGGTGGAGGCTGGATGAACAGGAGCCCGTGGATGAACAGTCGCAGGAGGAGACTGGAGGAGGTCGCCGGTGGATGAACAGTAGCTCGTGGAGGCTGGAGGGGGTCGACGGTGGAGATGAACAGTATCCCATGGAGTCACGTTTTGCGGTACACCACACCCCTCCCGATGAACAGGACCCCCGTTTCGACCGTAGGAGGTCCGTTTTCTCCATTTTGCGGTACGCCAGACCCCTCCCAATGAACATGATCCCGTTTCGAACGTGGCCGGTCGAACACAAGGCTATTTCCTCCATTGTGTGGTACGCCAGGCCTCGTTTCCATCGCCTGTTCCGTCCAAGCCCTCCCGATGAACACGACCACGCATTCCATTCCGACCCAGCCGGTTGGCTCCCACGCGTTCCGTTGCCTCCCGATGAACACGATGCATTCCGTTGCCTCCCCATGAACACGACGCTTTCCATTGCCTCCCTATGAACACGACACATTCCGTTGCCTCCCCATGAACACGACGACGACGCTATTTCTCTGTTCCGACCCAGCCATGTACACGAGCCCTGGCCGTACGTATGCGCGAGTAGGCGTTCGAGACCCCGCCCGTATGTACACATACGTGGCCGTATTTTCTTTCTTGCACCCTGGCCGCTGTACGTACGTGTACATGCTACGTGTGCGCCTCTACTACGACACGTGCGCGCCTCTACTACGACACGTGCGCACCTCTACATCAACCATTATGTACGTACACGTTCGCGACCAGAATGACAATGCTACGTACGCTTCGACCAGATGGGTCCCGACTGTCAGGCACTTCATTGCCTGCGAAGATGTAGCTGGTGGGTCCCATCAGTCAGGGGGCGAATCGTTTTTTTGCCCGGACACACTTCCTTGTGTGCGAAGATGTAGCTGGTGGGTCCCAGCAGTCAGGGGGAAACATTTTTTTCACGAAATACAGTGGCCCGTCCGGTGGGTCCCAGCTGTCAGGTGCAGGAATCATTATTTTCCACGTAATAAGGAGGCACTTCCTTGCTGCGACCGTGGACCCAGGTGTCAGCCTCTCCATGTACAGTCCACGTCCAATGTAAGTCGTTCCTTGACCACGTTGACCACGCCGCGCGGAGAGCACCAGGGCGGTGGACGACGGCGAGGCCTAGGAAGGGGACGACATGGAGGCAGGGAAGACTTGGCAGTTGTTTCCCACGCGGAGGGGAGTACGACTGTACGAGGGTTTACTGGTTCGTCTGCCATCGCTGGAGAATAACAACAGGTGTGGGTGAGTAGAGGGATGGCTAGGCCAGCGATGGGAGTACGGTCGGGCGGTGAGGCCTGCGCGGCAGCATAGCCGGCCGTGAGGAGGAGGGAGCAGGCAGTCCCACCGGCGCTTGTTTGAGCGGTTGGAGCAGGAAGAGCAGAGATTGAAGAAGCACGACGGCCGTTGGATGGACATCCAACAGTCAGTGCTTGTGCGTCAACCTTTTTTTAGGAAAGCCTCAAATTTGTGGAAAACAGCATACAACCCATCTGCCATTATTTCTAATAATTTACAGCCCATTTGCTAATTCTTAAGGTTTTTTGGAGCCCATATTCTTTTTGTTAGCATTACAGCCCATATTATGGCAACGGTTAAAAAATTATACGAAATTCTGCATATTTTGGTGCGGTCCGAACTGTTTTTAATCCCGAAATTTCGACTCACATTCAAACTGATTTTAAAAATAAATGTATATCAATATAAAATCCAACAAATACTCCATGCATAAAAATTAATGTAATTTAAAATCTTTAAATAAAAAAAGATATTTGAAACTAATTGCTGGTTTGATGTGTTTTAAAAATGTACAACCCATTTCTCATTACTGATGGGCCATTTTCTCGGCCAGCCGAATGAAAGCTCTCCTCGTCTTGAAAGATTTGCAGTCCAACAGGCTTGACAAAGCGACTTACTTGGCAAATCACAAAAAAAACTGGGTTGTGGCCGTGGACCCAGCTGTCAGCCTCTCCACGTACAGTACTCTTCCAATGGAAGTCGTTCCTTGGCAACGTTGACCACGCCGCGCGGAGAGCACCACGGCGGTGGACGACGGCGAGGCCTAGGAAGGGGACGATGCGGCAGTGGAAGCCCACGCGGAGAGGACTACGAGGGTTCACTGGTTCGGCTGCGGTGTGAGGCTGCCGTCACCGCAGGGCCTGGCCAGCGGTGGGAATAGTAGGGGCGGTGAGGCCTCTGCGGCAGCGCAGCTGGCCACAGGAGGCAGGAGCATGCGGCACGACCGGCGCTGCTTTGGGCGGCTGGAGCAAGAAGACCAAAGGTTGAAGAAGCACTACGTCCGTTGGACGGACATCGTACGGTCACTGGAGCTAGAATCGTTCATATTGACTAAGTTGACAAAGCCCTTCGTCCCCGTCAACTTAGTAGGCCCACAAGTCAGCCTCCCAGCAAGGTGGGTCCCAGCTAGCCGAGGGAGTATTAATTTTTTTGTGCATAATAAGGAGGAACTTCCAGTGGGTTTGAGCTGACAGCGGGGGGATGTTTTTTTCACGAAATACGGTGGCCCGTCCGGTGGGTCCCAGCAGTTAGGGGGAAACGATTTTTTCGCAAAATACTGGTGGCCCGTCCGATGGGTCCCCGCTGTCAGGTGGAGGAATAATTATTTTGCACGTAATAAGGAGGCACTTCCTTGCTGCGGCCATGGACCCAGTTGTCAGCCTCTCCATGTACAGTCCATGTCTGATGGAAGCCGTTCCTTGACCACGTTGACCACGCCGCGCCGAGAGCACCAGGGCGATGGACGACGACGAGGCCTAGGAAGGGGACGATGCGGAGCCGGGGAAGACACGACAGTGGATGCCCACGCGTAGAGGAGTACGAGGGTTCACTGGTTCGCTGCGGTGTGAGGCTGCCGTCACCATAGAATAACAGGGGGTGTGGGTGAGTAGAGGGATGGCCTGGCCAGCGGTGGGAGTAGTAGGGGCGATGAGGCCTCCGCCGCATCACAGCCGGCCATAGGAGGCAGGAGCACGAGGCACGACCGGCGCTGGTTTGGGCGGCTGGAGTAAGAAGACCAGAGGTTGAAGAAGCACTATGGCCGTTGGATGGACATCGTACGGTCACTGAAGCTAGAATCATGCATATTGACTAAGTTGACAAAGCCCTCCATCCCCGTCAACTTAGTAGGCCCACAAGTCAGCCTGCCACTAAGGTGGGTCCCAGCTAGCAGGGGGCATTCATTTTTTTGTGCGTAATAAGGAGGCACTTCCGGTGGGTCCGAGCTGACAGCAGGGGGAACATTTTTTCATGAAATACGGTGGCCCATCGAGTAGGTCCCAGCAATCAGGGGCAAACGTTTTTTTCGCGATATACTGGTGGGCGTCCGGTGGGTCCCTGCTGTGAGGTGGAGGAATAATTATTTTCCGCGTAATAAGGAGGCACTTCCTTGCGGCTGTCATGGACCCAACTGTCAGCCTCTCCACGTACAGTATTCTTTCGATGAAATTCAGTCGTTGACCACATTAACCACGCCGCGCCGACAGCACCATGGCGGTGGACGACGGCGAGGCCTAGGAAGGGGACGACGCGGAGCCGGGGAAGACGCGGCAGTGGATGCCCACGCGGAGAGGAGTCCGAGGGTTCACTGGTTGGGCTGCGCTGCCGTCGCCGCAGAATAACAGGGGGTGTGGGTGAGTGGAGTGGAGGGATGGCCTGGCCAGCGTTGGGAGTAGTATGGGGGCGGTGAGGCCTCCGTGGCAGCACAACCGGCCACGGGAGGCAGGAGCAGGCGGCACGACCAGCGCTGCTTTGGGCGGCTGGAGCAAGAAGATCAGAGGTTGAAGAAGCACTACGGCCGTTGGATGGACATCGTACGGTCAGTCGAGCTAGAATCGTGCATATTGACTAAGTTGACAAAGCCCTTTGTCCCCGTCAACTTAGTAGGCCCACTATACTGGGTCCCAGCTAGCAGGGGGGTATTCATTTTTTTTGTGCGTAATAAGGAGGCACTTCCTTGCGTGCGAAGATATAGCTGGTGGGTCCGAGCTGTCAGCGGCGGTAACATTTTTTTCGCGAAAGACACGGGCCGTTTCGGTGGGTCCCAGATGTTAGGTGGAGGAAATCATTATTTTGCGCGTAATAAGGAAGCATTTCCTTGTGTGCGGCCGTGGACCCAGCTGTCAGCCTCTCCACGTACAGTCCACTTCAGATGCATGGCGGTCATTGACCATGCTGACCACGCCACGCCGAGAGCACAAGGGTGGTGTACGACGGCAAGGCCTAGGAAGGGAATGACACGGAGGCAGGGAAGACTCGGTCGTTGTTTTTGTTTCCCACGCGGAGGGGAGTACGACTGTATGAGGGTTTACCGGTTCGTCTGCCGTCGCCGGAGAATAACAACAGGTGTGGGTGAGTAGAGAGATGGCTAGGCCAGCGATGGGAGTACGATGGGGCGGTGAGGCCTGCGCGGCAGCACAGCTGACCGCGGGGAGGAGGGAGCAGGCAGTCCCGCCGGTGCTTGTTTGAGCGGCTGGAGCAGGAAGAGCAGAGATTGAAGAAGCACGACGGCCGTTGGATGGACATCCAACAGTATACAGGCCATCTATGGAAAGCCTCACATCTGTGGAAAACAGCATACATCCTATCTGCCATTATTTCAAATAATTTACAGCCCATTTGCTAATTCTTATGAGTTTTTTTGGAGTCCATATTCTTTATGTTAGCATTACAGCCCATATTGTGGCCACGGTTAAAAAATTATATGAAATTTTGCATATGTCGGCGCGGTCTGAACTGTTTTTAATCCCGAAATTTCAAGTCACATTCAGACTGATTTAAAAAATAAATGTATATCAATATAAAATCAAATAAATTGTCCACGCATAAAAATCAATGCAATTTTAAAAATCAATGCAATTTAAAATATCGAAATGAAAAAAAAATTGAAAATAACTGCCGGTTTGATGTGTTTTAAAAATGTACAGCCCATTTCTCATTACTGATAGGCCATTTTCTCGGCCAGCCGAATGAAGCTCTCCTCGTATTGAAAGATTTGCAGCCCAGCAGGCCTGATAAAGCGACTTACTTGACAAATCACAAAAAAACTGGGCTAGCCATTTTCAGAAAGAAAAAAACTACTGGGCTGGTCTATGGTAAACATAAAAGAAAAGGTTGTCTAGACAGGTCAGAGTGTCCCACACAGCCGAGTTGACACCCTACTTCCGTCTCAAAAACAAATTAGATAAATGCCCCTCCAATTATGGCGATCCATAAAAATGCCACTGCAATTTCCAAACTTTGAAAAATGCCACTGCAATTTTTGCAAACTTTGAAAAACGCCACTGCAGTTTGCAAACTTTGAAAAACGCCACTCCAGACTTCGAAAAATGCCACTAGAAATGGCATGAAATGGCATTTTTCAAAGTTTGGAAATTGCAGTGGCATTTCTCGGATACACCAGATTTGGAGTGGCATTTATCAAATTAACCCAAAACAAAAATAACTGGGCGAGCTGCTGGGTCCCTGGTGTCAGCTGCTCGTTGTGCAATTCTCTCGTTTATTGACTACGTTGACAATGGCATGGGACCCAGATGTCAGAAATCCACTAGGAGGAGCCATTTTTTATTGGCTTGAAATAAGGAGGCACTTGCTTGCGTACTGCCATGACCTTGGCGGGTCCCTGCTGTCATCCTCTCCACGTACAGTACCAGTTAGTCGTGCTTCAAAACTGATCGGCACGCCATTAAAAAAATAAAGGTCGATAACTAATGCGGCACCTCGGGCCAACGCGGCCAGATCGCATTTTGCACGAGAAATTACACACCATGTTTCGTTGACATGTGGTCCCATTTCAACATATCAGTGAGACAACGGCGAGTAGTAGGAGTATTTCCGAACGGACGTGTAGGCCGGGGCACCTCTTCATGAACCGTGGCAAACTCGCAACTGTCCACCAACTATTCGCCTTTCCCTCTCGATTTGGAACTGCTTTCGCACACTCTTCCTCTCCCTCCTCCATTTTCCTTCAGCCCTTCACCCTTTCTTCTGCCATTGTTCAATCATCTTCTCCATGGAGGGAACATGCCGGAAACGACCCCGTTATTCTTGCCCCGATCTAAAAGATGACGTGGTGGAGGAACTCATTGATCGGTGCGACGTCATCACCTCGGCTAGCATGGCAGGTTCGTTCAAGCCCATTCTTGACTCAACTAATAACATAATTACAAAGAACCCAAGAGTCAAGGAGCGGTTTGATCTCCCCTATCTTCTTCGCCGTGATCCTGATGACTGGCGCCGGCACGACGGAGGCCTCACCCTGTGCAAGTTGATGCCGCTTGATAATGATACGTATGATGTTAAGATGCCATCGCTTGAGGGAAAGGCTTGGGCAGGCGCAAATGGAGATTGGGTTGTTTACATTTGGTCCAACTGCGAGTGGGAACTTGTGAATGTGTACACTCGTCACCGGGTTCCACTTCCAAAAATCTCAGCACACTGCACAGAGGTTGAGCACACCGGTAAATGTACGCGCGTTCAAATATGATCATGGTGACTGTCTTCTACGGAAGATAGCAATTTGTCAAGTTCCCAACCGCTCTTGGAATTACAACAACTATGAAGTTGTTGCTATCTTCGACAAGCTTGTTGCCATCCTTAGTGGTTTGACTCGATGGACATTGCTCAAAAATCAGTTTCTGTGCACGAATGAGTACTATGATGCAATTCAATACGAGGGCCTTGTGTTTGCTTCCACCACTCGTGGCACTCTTTTTGCATGGTATCCTCGTAGTTTCGGTACATTTTTATTCCACCGTAATTATAATTGTTTCATCCACATGCATGCGGGTTAGCAAGTTTCCCTTTACTAATTAACCTTCTTCTTGTGTTTCCAAGGTCCTGTGAACATCCCACCACCTATACTTGAAAAAAATTATAACCAAGGGGGAGATGCCGATGGTGATGATCACGAGCAGCGCCAATATACTCTGTGGTGCCTGGCAACTAATTCTGATGGATCACCTCTTCTTGTGTGTATACAGCCCACTGATGATGTTACTACTAAGGAAGCAGGTGTCTCCCATGGTCGCACTCTCCGGACCTATTCCAACACCCGTTGCATGGTATTCGGGATGGATACTAGTGTGCTAGTGCCAACTCCTTCTCCCTGGCACAGAATTGATAGTCTTGGAGAAAACTCGCTCTTCCTTGGACAAAACTATCTGATGATGGTGAAAGGCGATCCAACTGCTGTTGACACATTTATGAGAAGCAATTGTGTCTATACCTCGGACATTTGGGTGGTTCCCTACCCTGGTACTGATATAGTAGGCCGCTTCAGCCTGGATGATCAGTCCTGCGTTGGTCTCCAGATCGACAACGGATGGCCCGTCCCAGAGAATCACTTGTGGTTCAAAGCAAGTGTTTCCAACGCCGCGGAATGGTTGAGTTGAAGTTCATTTCATGGCTTGTTATTTGTTGTGTGGTGAAAACTTTAGTATTTATAATGTATCCTCGTTGTCGATGTTGGTTGATGACCTGTTGTATGTGATAAAATGATATGCCTGTGATAAACTTACTAAATTTATGAATGGCTTTCGAGTCGCTTCTCTAAATTTGTACTAGCTTCACATGCTTCGCACGTCGGGCGGGTGTTTTTACTATAGCCATATGTTAATGTGTTCGTCGTACGTAACCAGCACCTCGAATCCTCGATACTAGTATACTATATACTAGTAGGAGTAAGTAGTAGGAGTAGTAGGGTGGCATGGGCCAGAACAAGCATTCACGTCCAGGAGTACGGCACACGCCACCACCACGACATCCATCTGACACCATATTATTTCTTGGAGTCCGTGCTAGAGCAATCTCTTCAACCTCGTCGTTTCTCTAACTTCAGCCATCGTGCGGCGGGCGAGGTGGGGGTTTGCCCATAGTCGGTTTCCTTAACTGCGGTCCCACTTGTAAGGCCAACTCCAACGCACGACCCCAAATGGACCTCCATTTTGCACGAACTCCAACGATAATTTTGACTAGAAAAGCAAGACCAAAGAAAACAAGAACCACAAGAATACATTTTACTACTCCTGTAGGTTGGATTAGTGCCTTCTCGATGCATTCATTGTTGATCTGCGGAGGCTCGATCTTGCGTGCTTCTTTCTTCTTCAAGTGTAAAGAAGTAGACGTTGCTTCCTCGCATCTAGTCTCATGTCTAGCCTCTATTCTAGTAGGAGTATCAACAAGTGCACTAATCTCATCCGATAGCAGAACCGAAGATTTGGTCCAGTTCTTCATCCTTTTGCCGACACGTGGGACATCCAGCATCCAGGTCATGTCATGAAAGAAAATAGAGTGGTAGTTAAAGCCACGAGATGTGCATCTTGGGTTAAACTGTAAATAGAATCTTACTACTCTTGAGTAACTCCAAAAGCGGCCACAGAAGATCTTTATTGGATTTGTTTTTCATCACCAGCACGTCGAGGTGAAAGATGTGCATGTTCAGTGGGTCCTCTTGCGTTTTCACTGACATGTGGGGCCGCATGTGAGCAAACAGACGATGGGCTCCGTGCGTCTGCTGGCTGGCTGAGAAGAGAGATAGAGGAGGGCTGAGCATGGACTGCAGGAAATTTGTTCTACGTACCTCGATATAGGCTCGATATAGTGGGGTGGCATGGGCCATAACTCAGTAGCATTCACGTCTAGCAGTACGGCACACACCACCCACACGAGTCCCATCCGACACCAATTTTCTTGGAGTCCATGCTACAGCCATCTCTTCTCCCTCCTGTTTTCTCAGCCATCGCGTGGTGGGTGGGGTGGGGGTTTGCCGATAGTTGGTTTGCTCAACTGTGGTCCCACTTGTAAGTGAAAATGCAACACCGCACGCATTCCCGCTTGAGCGGCATGCCGGACCAACCGTGTGGGGGTGCAACGCGAACACGGCAGGCTTTTCCTTTTGAACTCGTAACTTGTAAAATTTGGTTCTGCTCCATGTGCCGTAAAGAAGGAGCTGGGGGGCCTACACACACCGTGGGTGAATGACCTAAAGTGAAAAGACGAATTTGCGGATGGAGCTAGAGAATTCTGAGGGAGGGTGAGAGGGATGCGGGCGTGTGCATGCACAAGAGAAAGTTAGCGCTAGCTACAAAGATAAGAGGGTTGTGTGGGTGTAAAAGACGAATAGAGATCATGTATACTTCATTATAAAAAGCGAATTCGGATATTTGAAGAATTTATCATAGTGTTTCAAACCGACGGATGTGTGAATATATATAACGGTGATACACATGGTGTGGTTATGAACATGGTATACTACATTTAATATATTTTATCTCTACTCTTATAAAAACAGAGTTGTTGATGATGGTGTGCCTGCCATCCTGCATTATAGGCCGTCTGATTTATATCTGGCGGATAGCAAGGAAACTATGATGGTTGAAGTTGGCAATAATCATGATTGTAGATTCTTATTGAAATAGATAAATGAATTCAAATTTAGTTCGAATTGCAGCGGTAGTATAGACATTTGGAATGCACTAAAATGTTGGTATGAGTAGGTTACATGCATTATACAGCAAGCGAAAAAATTTAATTGGACATAACATGGATTCATACTCCCTCCTTCCATCTATATAGGGCGTAATGAGATTTTTAAGACCGCCTTTGACTATTGACAAGATTAATAGTACATGACATGCACAATGTGAAAATTATATCATTGAAAGAACCTTTCACGAACGAATTTAACAGTGTGCTTTGTGTAAGTTGCATGTCATATATCATTGCTCTAATATTTGGTCAAAGTTAGCATCGAAAAACGCATTAGGCCCTATATAGATGGAAGGAGGGAGTAGCTTTGAATAGCATTTGTATAGTAAACGGGGCAAGACTCTCTCTTTGTATGGTGTGAATAGTTTTATTTTTTTCGTTTTTTTTTCGGTTGAGGGAAGTGCGAATTGATTTGGTACATATAGGTACAATATTACTACACGTTAGGCTTGTCCCTAAAATTCAACCCGCGTCTTGTTATATCCCAAAAATTCAGATATCGTGCTCCCAAAACTGGCGCCTTCACAACCCACGCCTTGCTATCCCTAAATTACAATGCGGGCGAAAACTCCCTCCAACTGCCAAATCCTGACACGCGAAATCCCCCCTCTAACCCTGAGCCGAAAGGGCCGCTAGTTCAAATCGGTGGGGGGTACTTTTGTAACACACCCTACATTTTGGACAAGCGCGTTCCTAAGTCATGCTTCACCCCCTCCCATCGCCTCCTTTTCGCCATTCGAAATCCCAGGCCGCCATAACCTCTCCGCTCCAGCCGCGAAACCCCATCCTCCTCCGTATGCCACATCACCACTACCCAGCCGGAGCGTCTTCCCCGACGACGTCGTCCACCGCAACAGCTTGACGTCCCTCATCTACCTCCCCGGATGAGGATCCGTCGTCCATCTCGCTGTCCCGCCGGTTCAGCCGCCCCGTCCTCCACCTCCAAGGAGCTGCTCCGATGATCGCCTCGCCTATCGCGGCTGCTCCATCCCCACAGCACCGCCTTAACCTGCTCCACCGAAACCGCAGCCTCCTCACCGACTCCTCGGACGAAGCCGAGGCCTACTCAGCGCTACCAAAGAGGTTGTACACTCATCGCATCGCACCTTCTCCTTAACTTGACCTCCCGGCGCAGACGGTGCTCCATCCCGCACCCCCATGGAGCGGCTACCTTGAAGCCGGCGTCGCGGGCGACATCTCCACGGCGGCTCTCCCCCAGTGTGAGGCCCCTTCGGTGGCGGCGTCCATACCAGCCGGATCTGCTGCTGCTGCTCCGGCTCTCGCTCGATCGCTTGCTCGCCCAGCTGCTGCTGCTGCTCTCCCCCTCGCTCGTGCTGCTGCTCTGCTCCGATTAAGCCACACTTCAGTCGATTGAATCGACTTTTGGGTCAGTCGATTTTCAGGGGTTGGGGGGCTCGCCGGAGTTAAGGAAGAACCACCCGCAGCGGGGACAGGGGCTCGCCAGAGAGGTACCCCACTATCTATCTTAGGGTTCAGGGTGGGGCGGGAGGGCTAGAGGGCTGGCCGGGGCGGCGGTGGCGAGTTGTTTCGGGGCGGCGAGGCGGCGCTAGGGCTGGCGGTTCAGCCCGTGGTGGCTGGCGGCTTAGGGGGGTGCAGGTTGAAGATGAACTGCAGGCCCTCCCTAAACTACATGTCAAGTGCCTCTCTGCTACCATTGCATTCAGTTTAGACAGTAGCATTCAGATTCCACAGTAAATTTCAGTTTCGACAGTTAAGTTCAGAGTCAACAGTTTTACCTCATCTGTTGTAGTCAGGTGGTTTTTGGTGATGTTAATTTTACATCCATTTTACATCATCCATTGGAGATGCTATTAGAATCCCACTTGAGATTGACGATGTTTGTCTTGTGCTGCTTCAGCCTTGACGTCTTACGGCTCACCGGAGCTGCTCCAATGACAGAACAATCCGTCACAACAGAGCAGTACCCTGGACACCGTCTACAGATTCCTCTGATCTTCCTCCACACCTCCGACAGCCACCTCTGCCTCAACTGCTTCAGCGACCAACCCAATGATGTTGAGGTCGACACGGCTACGGCAAAGAGGTTGTACACTTGTTGCATCACTTATTACTATACATTCACGTCGATCCATTAGGGATATTTTGGTTCAACGGAAAAACATCGATCAACTGGTTATTACCATCACTCTAAATTTATGCATGCTCTCCTTACATAATCTCACCATATTTTTTCGTATGCATGTCAGATATTGTACACAGTCATGCTGAACATGTAGAGAAAAAGAGAAGAGTTTTGCGGGGCAATACAATGTCATGCAGACATCGCTCCATGGTGGGTTCAATGGCAAACCCTCCCCACCCCTCTCCAGATTGTAATCCAGAGGAAGATATCTGTTCTGAGGCAGATTCGGACGCCGCTGACCACTCCTATTTACCCCCCAAGGTGTTTGATCTACCTTGGCATGATGATGTTAGTCATATCATGCATATGTTGCCTTGCAGTGCCTACTTTTGACATCATATATGTCATCTGCTTAGTTTAGACATGTTCTGTAATGCCACCTGTTTAGTTTCTATATCATATATGGTAATTATGCAGTCTCATGTCTTTTAGCCAGCCATAATATATGTGAAATGTGCAATGCCATCCTGTTTAACCAGGCATCATATATTTGAATGATATCTTGCCCATCCTTTTCTTCATTACATTTCCATTTGTCGACAATGTTTGTACATTAAACTACTCTTCCTGTGGATCAGCCATTTGGGTGGGAGATGGAAAAATCTGAAGTGAGAACAAGGCCTTCAGAGCAGACAGTGCTACCTGTCGAAGCAGATCTCTTGTTGGGTCCCGATAGCTCCTCGGAGATGGACTCAGAGACAGATGACCAGTCATATTCCCCCACTGAGGTGTATGCTCTAACTTGGCATGGTTATACTGCTCATATCATGCATACGGTGTCTTGCATTGCATAGTTTAGACATCATATACACAATATTCAACACCATGTTCTTAGTTCAGACATCATATCGATTGCCCTCTGTTTAGCATATAAATCACATATGTGAATTAAATGATGTGATCCTGATTACTTAGATAACATGTAGGTGAATTATGTCATGCGATCCTGTTTAGTTATTCATCATATCTTTGAATTATGTTATGCTATGCTATCCAGTTTAGATAGACATCATATATGTGAAATTATGTCATGCTATCCGTTTTAGTTAAACAATATACATGTCAACTATTTCATGCCCTCTTTTTTCCACACTATCTATTGCATCTGTCTCTCATACAATGTATGTACATTCAACTATGTTTCCTGTTTATCAGCCATTTGAATTGGAGCGGATGATGTCAGTATCTAGCAGACTAAAAACACGGTCTTCAAATAAAACAGTGCTACCTCTTGGTGGAGATAGCACCCCGGTTGTACATGCACAAGAACCAGCCCTACCACACATAACCCAAACTCTCGCAGATTGTACCCCTACTACAATGGACAGAGAACCAGCTTCACCCAATCTAACCCCAACCCCAGCCGATAGTAACCCAGTTCCTGTTGACACAGCACCATCTCCACCATAGAGCTCCCAAACAAGAGCAGTTAGTAAGGAAGCTCCAGTGCCCAAAGGGCCAGTACTATCACGACGAACCCCAACTCCACCAGTTAGTACGCCTATTCCTGTGGAGGAAGCACAACCAGCTAGTCATAGTTTAGCATCTATCGCATTTGATGTTGTTAAATCGTATGTGCATATCTTCCCATCTTGGAAATATTATACTGAAGATGAAGGAAAATGCTAGTTGCAGGTGTTTGTCCAGGAGTTATCTGTAAGTAATGTTATTCATGGCAATTACTTTGCTTCGTCCCATACATCCTACCTCCATGATGGTTATAATACAGCAAATTTTCCCATTTTTCTCTATAGAGAAGGACCGATTTGGAAACTCAGGATGAGGTAACCTGTGCTAATACCTCTGCTATCTTCAAGAATGCTTGGTGGCAGTATCGGAATTACCTGAAGAAAACGTACTTCACCGGCAAAGAAACTCATCAAATTCCCTTACGTTCTCCTAAGACACATTTACTGGACGATGACTGGGAACGCCTTGTTCTGTACTGGTCCCTAACCAAGAATGTGGTAAGGTCTATGAGCTCATTTTCTATTTTAAGTATTATATTATTGCGTCTTATTGTACTCTGTTCATGTAGAACAAGTGCCTAAACCTGAAGGACAACTGTTCTAATTTAAGATTCCATTGCTACCATAGGACATAGATATATGTTTGTTTGATGCTTTTATTATGTACTAGTACTTGGCAATAGAAGACTTGGTAGTTTACTCTTGTCCACCTTACTAATGAACTGGTTCACCGAAATGAGTTTCATATACTAGTACATGCTAAACTTGTTATGTGTCTGTTTGTTTCTTCTTTTAGAATGCTGACAGAATATTGGGGAAGAGTGCCTTATTAAGCAACGGTAAAGGAAGTAATGCAGATAAGGTTCAGGATAGTGACACATCCTGTCTTGGTTTAGTGTTGGAGTTACTGGCCACTACCGCTTGCACAAGCTATTCAAACTCACTATCTGAATCAGTTCGGTTTCTTGAGTCTCAACTACAAGCTGAAAGACATCGATCAGCTTTGCTGCGACAAGAAGCGGAAGGACTGCGGAAGTCCCTGGAGCATTCAAATGCATACTTTCTGGTGCAACAGCAAGTGTTGGAGGATTTTAGCGCCAAACAGGACAAAGCTAATCAGCTTGCTAAGCTTATTGCCAGCATGGTGGATACCCAGGATAACGTTTCTTGAGCTCTTCTGAAGTTGTTTCAGTTATGCTCTTGTTTTGCTGCCGCGTTTATTTGCACTGGTGGCCAATTTTGATGGCCAGTGTATATGATATGCTGCTTTGTTCCCTATATTTGCACTGGTGGCGAACTTTGATGCCCAGTGGATGTAATATGTGTAATAACCGTGATAGCCTAGCATTAGTTGCTTGCTTATTTATTTCCTTGTTGTCTTGTTTATTTGTTTGCTTGTAGTCATTGCAGTTCTTTTTCCGCGGTTAACTAGTGGCTGCAATAACCTATTCTTTAAAACTAGGCCACAATAACCATGGGCTAATATTTACTATAGTGACACTGGGCCTCCTACGGGCCGTAGAAACAGTGGGCCTTCTATGGGCCGTAGAAATAGTAGGCCTTCTACGGGCCGTAGAAACAATGGGCCTTCTACGGGCCATATCATCAATGGGCCTTATACGGGCCGTATGATCGATTAGTCAAACATGGGCCAATAACAGGCTGCATTATGGTCGTAAATGGGCTAGAGTTGGAATCATCTGTTCATGGGCCGACCGTAACGGGACCTCGTTAATAGGCAGTATTTGATGACGCTATGAAAACGGCCCAACGTATTAACGGACCACAAACGGGCCGACTGTAATGACGGGCTGAATTTGGCCCACAAGCAGAAAATGACGGTAACGGGGCGTAAGTAAACGAATGCTAGAAATGAGCCCAAGAATAAATGGGCTATGAGAAGGCCGAAAGATAACATGGGCTGGAAACGGCCCAATAGAATAACGGGACGTTAATGGGTATAAAGTGATACACTGTTCATTACGGGCCAGTTTCACCATGGGCCGTTAATGGGTGTAAAGTGATACACTGTTCATTACGGGCCAGTTTCACCACGGGTCGTTAATAGGCCAAGAGTTACATAGGGCCTCATATGGGCCGAAAGACGTCATGGGCCATACATGGGCCAGAAGTGAAAACGGGCTGGAATCATATTGGATGGCCCAGATGATGCTACTGGGCCTAATTCGGATAGGGCATATCGGGCCTTGGGTTAGCGGGCTGTAAATGGGCTATATGCGAACAGGCCGTTAACAGGCTTTACATGGGCCGGCCAGCCACCTTTTGACCAAGTCAAACGGGCCAGCCTTTTCACAGGAATGGGCCTCTATTGGGCCGTGCCACGTGTCGACGTATCATAGGCGCCTATCTGACCCACTGACGAGATGACATGTGTTTCGTCCAGCCAATAAGAATTTTACACATGAAATTTCCCATTGGTCGGGGCTGTTAACGGGTTATCGGATCCAAAACCCGACCCGATAGCTTAACGGCGTTCTGTTACGGTGGATGCCACGTGTCAGTCACCCTTGACGAAAGCACTTCTATGATGCGCGATTTATCATCATGGAAGTGGACACTTCCGTGATGATAATTTTGGTAATGTCATGGAACACTTCTACGACAGCACAGGTATGACTATCTTGATTCTGTCATAAATTTGTCATGGATGTACATGCATGACAAAAATGTGACCTACTATGACAAACACGTATCATCACGGAAGTGTATTTTTTTGTAGTGGTGCTACCAAATGAGCCTTGTTGCGAATGATAATCCCATGAGCATCTTGCTTGTTCTTAAATATCCACTTGGTTCCAATGACATTGTGGTTCACCGTCGGCCTTGGCACCAATTTCCACACTTTGTTGCGCTCGAAGTTGTTGAGTTCTTCATGCATGGCATTGAGCCAATCCGGATCTTCGAGCGCCTCATAGACCTTGTGGGGTTCGACACAAGAGACAAACGTGTGATGTTCACAATAGTTTGCTAATTGTCTACGAGTGCTTACCCCCTTTCTTAAGCTTCCAAGCACATTCGTCATGAGATGATCCTTGGTGGAGAGCTTGGAAGCAACCTTGGTGGCACGACGCTCCAATTCCTCCTCGGGGGTGAGACGAGGAGTGGCCACTTGATCATCTTGAGCGTCGTCTTGAGCTTGTTCTTGATCCCGTGGAACTTGATCTTGAACTTGCTCGGAGGAAGGAGCTTGACCTTGGGCATCACTTGATGTTATAACACCATCTTGAGATTGATCTTGCCCTTGGTCTTGTTCTTGAGGTTGAGGGCCCTCACTATGTTCTTCGGAAGCGTGTGGGTCTTGGGTTGGTTAGGGTTCCACTTGAGTAGAACATTGTCCTTCTCCTTCGGCCACAAGGGGTTCCTCAATGCGTAGGATATGACCAATACCCATTCTTCTTATGGCTTGGGGAGGAATTTCATCACCTACATCACAAGTACCACTTTGCTCCACTTGGGAGCCGTTATTCTCATCAAACTCCACGTTACACGTGTCCTCAATAAGTCCCGCGGACTTATTGAGAACACGGTAAGCATGAGAGTTTGTAGCATAACCAACAAATATGCCCTCATAATCTCTAGCCTCAAATTTAGACAAACGGACACCTTTCTTGAGAATGAAACACTTACACCCGAATACCCGGAAGTACTTGAGGTTGGGCTTGTTACCGGTGAGTATCTCATACGGAGTCTTGTTCAAGCCTTTGCGGAGGTAGAGCCGATTAGATGCGTGACATGCGGTGTTGATGGCTTCGGCCCAAAAGTTGTAGGGAGACTTGAACTCCGCCATCATGGTCCTTGCCGCATCCATCAATGTTCGGTTCTTCCTCTCCGCTACACCATTTTGTTGAGGGGTATAAGGTGCGGAATATTGATGCTTGATTCCCTCATCACTCAAAAACTCATCCAAGGTGTAGTTCTTGAACTCGGAGCCGTTGTCACTTCTCATTGTCAAGATCTTTGCATTGTGTTGTCATTGAGCTTCATTTGCAAAGTCAATGACGGTTTGTTGGGTCTCGCTCTTCCTCTTGAAGAAATATACCCAAGTGTATCTTGAATAGTCATCCACAATCACCAAGCAATACTTTCTACCCCAAGACTATCAAAGGATGGAGGTCCAAAGAGATCCATGTGAAGGAGCTCCAAAGGCCTCTTCGAGTAGATGATAGTCATGGGAGGGTGAGCATTCTCATGTAGCTTTCCTTCGATGCAAGCACTGCAAGCACGATCTTTGGCAAAACTAACATTTGTTAGTCCACGGACATGGTCCCCCTTGAGAAGACTTTGCAAAGATCTCATATTGACGTGGGCTAAACGGCGATGCCAAAGCCATCCCACGTCAACTTTAGCCATTAGGCATGTCACGGTCTTAGTGGGTCGCTTCAAAAAGTTAATCACATAGAGACCGTTCTCGACATGCCCAACAAAGGCTACTTTAAGAGTCTTGCTCCACAAGAGGGCCACGGAATCAATATCAAAGAAAGTGGCAAAGCCCATGAGTGCTAGTTGACGAACGGAAAGTAAATTGTATGCAAGGGACTCAACAAGCATGACCTTCTCGATCGTAAGATCATGAGAAATGACAACTTTGCCGAGTCCCAATACCTTAGAAGACGAGGCATCACCCCACTCAACATTGGTGGGCATGGATGGAATCTTTTGCACGTCCACCACCAGGTCCTTGCTTCCGGTCATATGATTAGTAGCTCCACTATCGAGCAACCATGATCCCTCACCGAAGCAAACACCTACAAGAGATCAATTCTTGGTTTTAGGTACCCATTTTGTAATGGGTCCTTTGATGTTAGTAACAAGGGTCTTAGGAACCCAAATAGATCATTCAATGTACTCATAAGGAGAACCAACAAATTTGGCATCAACATGCCCATCTCTAGCGCGGCACAACACATAAGAAGGGTTAAAGTTGCCGGCTTTGTTGGGAAGGGGAGCTTTTCCCTTCTTGGCATCACTATCCTTCATGGAGTTTTTCTCCTTCTCCTCAGTCGCACCCTCACCCTCCTTCACAAAGGTTTGCTTGAGAGGAGGAGGTCGTTTGGCCTTGTCGTTCTTCTTCTCGTTCTTGGACTTGGGCACGTACCCAATCCCTTCCTTGGCCACCACTCCCTTTTGGTTGGTCAAGAGGTCGTTGAGGCCCTTCTCGCCTTGTATGCAAGACACAAGACCTTTCTGAAGTTGCACCTTTAGCTTAGCGTTCTCCTCAACAAGATGCACATGCTCACAACACAGGTTAGTAGCATTTGCATTATCAATTAACATCATACGAGGAAAAGTGGCTTTCTCCTTGGTTAGCTTTACTTGGAGTTGATCATGAGACTCTTTGAGGCTAGCATGAGCACCCTTCAAGACCTTGTGAGCCTTGTCAAGTAGATCAAACTCCTCTTTGAGTCTAGCAAGATCAACCCCAAGTTTGGCCTTCTCGGAGTTTAGCACACGAGAAACAACGATAGCATGATCAAATCTTTCTTTAACTTAGCATGATCATCGTTGTGTGACTCCTCAAGAGCCAAACGAAGACCACACTCTTCCTCAAGAGCATTGGAAAGATCCGAAATCTCATCGGCATAGTCACGACTATGCCCCTCCATCTTGGAGATAGTATCTTCATGAGCCTCGATCACGTCATTGGCTTCACCAAGTTGTTCCAAGAGAGCAACAAAATGCTTCTTGGATTTACCCTTGAGTTTACCCATAAAGGACTCAAACTCATTTTCTTCCACATTAGATCCCTCACATTCATCAATGCAATCCGTCAAGGAAGGATTATTAATGATGGTAGTTTTGATGTTGGGAGTTACCTTGTTGGTGGCTTTAGCCATGAGGCACTTGGCGGTGATGTTCTCATTGGGTGAGTCGAAGAGAGATATTCGTGGAGTTTTTGCAATGGCAACGGAGGCCATGGCAACCGACTCACCATCTTCATCATCATCATCATCATCCTCATGGTACTCTTCTTGAACCACCAACGCCTTGTGAGGGGTTTTCTTGGTGAAGTTGCTCTTGTTGGGGAAAGACTTGGCTTTGTCCTTTCGAATGAGCTTGCCACCATTGTCTTCCCTCTTCTCATACGGGCACTCCGCAACAAAATGACTCACATTGCCACAATTGTAGCAAGTCCTTACACGTTGCTTGCTCTTCGTGCCACTTGAGTTGTTCTTGTTGAAGTTTGGCCTTGAGTTTTTCTTACTCCAAAATTGCCTTGAAGCAAGTGCCATGTGTTCATGATATGCATACTTTGTATCTTCGGGATTGCTTTCCTCTTCTTCCTCTTCTTCTTCTTCAACGCAAACCTTGGCCTTCAATGCAAGGTTGGGCTTCTTTGCCCTTTGAGAACGAAGCACCGCATTGTCGGCGGTCTTGTCCAAGATGTTCATAGCCACAAACTCATCCAACACTTCACTTGAGGTCAAAGTGTGGAAGTCCGGCCTTTGACGAATGACGGAGGACATGGCCTTGTGGTAAGGCATCATTGCCTTGAGGAATTTGCGCTTGATCCAATTGTCATCCGTGTCCTTGCTCCCGTGATCTCGGAGTGAGACCGCGAGTTTGGTTACTCTCCGATAAAGCTCACGAGGTTCTTCATCTTCTTTCATTGCAAACTCATCGGCTTCATCTTGCACTACTTCATAGTTGGAGCGTTGAATGCTTGCGCTTCCCCGGTAGAGAGAGACAACACAAAGCCATGCATCTTTGGCCAAGGCGAAGGGCCGAAGATGAGGTAGATCTTCGGGTGGAATTGCATCTTGAATGATGAAGAGAGCATTCTCATTGAATTGATTATCCGCGGCTTCTCGAGGAGTGAAGTTGCTTGGATCATGCGGATGGAAACCTTCTTCAATGATTCTCCAAAGATTAGTGTTCACATGATTTAAATGACGCTTAAAGCGATAAACCCAAGAATCAAAGTCCTCATTTTTCACAATCTTAGGGGGAGGACCGGCATGATTCAAATGAGTGGAAGGAACCGGTCCACCATAAACAAGTGGTGGTTCCACATGGGCAAAGATGCCGGTGCCATTTTTACCACTAGAAGAAGGAGCCTTTTCACTACTAGCTTCCCCCTTGTCGGAGATAGCATCCGTCACCTTGTCAGTGGGATCACCCACTTTCAACGGTGCGGTGGATAGTTTAAGCCCTTCAATGAATTTAGTAAACATGCTTTCAACCTCGGTCGTCATGGAGGTTTTCAATGTCTCCAAGGCCACATTGAACTCCTCACGAGAGACCGAGGTTCCCCCATCGCCCGTAGACGAGATCGGATTCACACCGGAGTGTTCCTCCACACCGTCTACGGTATCAACCATACTCTTCGGACGGCAAAGTCCTTAGTAAAGAGACGAGGCTCTGATACCAATTGAAAGGATCGATATGGTTGACTAGAGGGGGGTGAATAGGCAACTAACAATTTTTAACTTTTCTTTACCAAATTAAACTTTGCATCAAAGTAGGTTGTCTAGATATGCAACTAGGTGAGCAACCTATATGATGCAACAACAATGAACAAACACGCAAGCAAGAGAAGTAACACTAATAAGCTAGCACAAGTAAAGGTAAGAGATAACCAAGAGTGGACCCGGTGAAGACGAGGATGTGTTACCGAAGTTCCTTCCTTTTGAAGGGAAGTACGTCTCCGTTAGAGCGGTGTGGAGGCACAATGCTCCCCAAGAAGCCACTAGGGCCACCGTATTCTCCTCACGCCCTCACACAATGCGAGATGCCGTGATTCCACTATTGGTGCCCTTGGAGGCGGCGACTGGACCTTTACAAACAAGGTTGGGGCAAACTCCACAACTTAATTGGAGGCTCCCAACGAAACCACGAAGCTTCACCACAATGGAATATGGCTCCGAGGTGACCTCAACCGTCTAGGGTGCACAAAGCACCCAAGAGTAACAAAATTGACACAAGAAAGTATGGGAAGCAAATATCCTTTGGTGGAAGTGTAGATCTAGGTCTCCTCCTTCAACCCCTAGCAAATCAACAAGTTTGGGTGGCTAGAGAGAGAGAGATCAGGCAAAGAGAGCTTGAGTAGCATTAATGGTGGAAAGAGAGAGGTTAGAGGTAGGTGTGGTAGGTAGAAGAAGCACCCTTATATAGCAACCCTAAAAATCCAACCGTTACTGTGTTCTCAGTGCTGCAGCGGTACAACCAGGACTCACAGTTTACGTGCAGAACTCTACCAGGCGGTACAACCGAGCGACCAGGCGGTAGTACCAGTTGAGAAGAACAACCGGACCAACCGCCCAACCACCGCATAGGAACAGAAGGGAGTCACCCCTGAGTGCGGTAGTCGAGCGGTACCGGGCCGGTGCAACCGCATGGCTTCGAGCGCTCGGGCGACTAAATCCTGAGCGGTAGAACCGCTCCGGACCCCGGTGGTAGTGGTACAACCGGACCAATCGGGCCACCACCGCATGAGTACCGCATCAAAGCAGAGGCCAGACCGGTACTTGGGCTGTGCCTGACCGGAACAACCGCCCTAGTCCTTGCTGAGCATTGGCGGTACCACCGCCCGGAAGCAGCGGTACAACCTCTCGAACAAAACTGGTCAGCGCCAAGACCCAGTGGTACAACCGCTCCAAAGAGCGGTACAACCGCTGGAGCCCATAGTAGATAGTAGGAAGGAAGCGGAAGACAAGAGAGGGGTGATGTAAGTGTACGTGAATGGATACCCCCAACACTTTCCAATGTGGATTCCCTCTTGATAGTATGGGTTCCCTATGACCAATAGAGATAAACAAACGTGTAGAAAACACCGTCTTCCATCCTTTTTTTTCTTTAGAGAGAATAGCTAACCAAAGAAGGCCTAAAACCCAAACCTGAAAGACTTGGCATAGGATTAGATCAATAAAGGGTAGTCATCATCATCCAAAACACAAAGTAGGGAAATGACCTTACACCGTGTTGTCGTTCCGTTGAATTTTAATGTGTTCCTTGAGAAAGAAAAGTTGAAAGATGATGGTAGCAATTACACGGACTGGGTCTGTAACTTTAGGATTATCCTCATTGCTGCACAGAAGAATTACGTCCTAGAAGCACCGCTAGGTGTACCACCTACACCAGCAGCTGCAGACATTGTGAATGCCTGGCAGTCGCGTGTTGATGACTACTCGATAGTTCAGTGTGCCATGCTTTACGACTTAGAACCAAGACTTCAACGACATTTTTAATGTCATGGAGCATATGAGATGTTCCAGGAGTTGAAGTTAATATTTCAAGCAAATGCCTAGATTGAGAGATATGAGGTCTCCAATAAGTTCTACAGCTATAAGATGGAGGAGAATAGTTCTGTTAGTGAGGATATACTCAGAATGTCTGGGTACTGCAATCACTTGATTCAACTGGGAGTTAATCTTCCGGATGATAGCGTCATTGAAAGAATTCTTCAATCACTACCACCAAGCTACAAGAGCTTCGCGATGAACTATAACATGCAAGGGATGGATAAGACGATTCTCGAGCTTTTCGCAATGCTAAAGGCAGCGAAGGTAGAAATCAAGAAGGAGCATCAAGTGTTGATGGTCAATAAGACCACCAGTTTCAAGAAAAAGGGCAAAGGGAAGAAGAAGGGGAACTTCAAGAAGAACAGCAAGCAAGTTGCTGCTCAAGAGAAGAAACCCAAGTCTGGACCTAAGCCTGAGACTGAGTGCTTCTACTGCAAGCAGACTGGTCACTGGAAGCGGAACTGCCCCAAGTATTTGGTGGATAAGAAGGATGGCAAGGTGAACAAAGGTATATGTGATATACAAGTTATTTATGTGTACCTTACCAGAGCTCGCAGTAGCACCTGGGTATTTGATACTGGTTCTGTTGCTAATATTTGCAACTCAAAACAAGGACTACGGATTAAGCGAACACTGGCCAAGGACGAGGTGACGATGCACGTGGGAAACGGTTCCAAAGTCGATGTGATCGTCGTCGGCACGCTACCTCTACATCTACCTTCGGGATTAGTATTAGACCTAAATAATTGTTATTTGGTGCCAGCGTTGAGCATGAACATTATATCTGGATCTTGTTTGATGTGAAACGGTTATTCATTAAATCAGAGAATAATGGTTGTTCTATTTATATGAGTAATATCTTTTATGGTCATGCACCCTTGAAGAGTGGTGTATTTTTGATGAATCTCGATAGTAGTGATACACATATTCATAATGTTGAAGCCAAAAGATGCAGAGTTGATAATGATAGTGCAACTTATTTTTGTGGCACTGCCGTTTAGGTCATATTGTTGTAAAGCGCATGAAGAAACTCCATACTGATGGACTTTTGGAATCTGTTGATTATGAATCACTTGGTACTTGCAAACCATGCCTCATGGGCAAGATGACTAAAACGTCGTTCTCCGGAACTATGGAGCGAGCAACAGATTTGTTGGAAATCATACATACAGATGTATGTGGTCCGATGAATGTTGAGGCTCGTGGCGGATATCGTTATTTTCTCACCTTCACAGATGATTTAAGCAGATATGGGTATATCTACTAAATGAAACATAAGTCTGAAACATTTGAAAAGTTCAAAGAATTTCAGAGTGAAGTTGAAAATCATCGTAACAAGAAAATAAAGTTTCTACGATCTGATCGTGGAGGAGAATATTTGAGTTACGAGTTTGGTTTACATTTGAAACAATGCGGAATAGTTTCGCAACTCACGCCACCTGGAACACCACAGCGTAATGGTGTGTCCGAACGTCGTAATCGTACTTTACTAGATATGGTGCGATCTATGATGTGTCTTACTGATTTACCGCTATCATTTTGGGGTTATGCTTTAGAGGCGGTTGCATTCACGTTAAATAGGGCACCATCAAAATCCATTGAGACAACGCCTTATGAATTGTGGTTTGGCAAGAAACCAAAGTTGTTGTTTCTTAAAGTTTGGGGATGCGATGCTTATGTGAAAAAGCTTCAACCTGATAAGCTCTAACCCAAATTGGAGAAATGTGTCTTCATAGGATACCCAAAGGAGACTGTTGGGTACACCTTCTATCACAGATCCGAAGGCAAGACATTCGTTGCTAAGAATGGATCCTTTCTAGAGAAGGAGTTTCTCTCGAAAGAAGTGAGTGGGAGGAAAGTAGAACTTGATGAGGTAACCATACCTACTCCCTTATTGGAAAGTAGTTCATCACAGAAACCGGTTCCTGTGACGTCTATACAAATTAGTGAGGAAGTTAATGATGATGATCATGAAACTTCAGATCAAGTTGTTACTGAACCTCATAGGTCAACCAGAGTAAGATCCGCACCAGAGTGGTACGGTAATCCTATTCTGGAGGTTATGTTACTAGACCATGACGAACCTACGAACTATGAAGAAGCGATGGTGAGCCCAGATTCCGCAAAATGGCTTGAGGCCATGAAATCTGAGATGGGATCCATGTATGAGAACAAAGTATGGACTTTGGTTGACTTGCCCGATGATCGGCAAGCCATTAAGAATAAATGGATCTTTAAGAAGAAGACTGACCACTGACGGTAATGTTACTGTCTATAAAGCTCGACTTGTTGCGAAAGGTTTTCGACAAGTTCAAGGGATTGACTACGATGAGACTTTCTCACCCATAGCGATGCTTAAGTCTGTCTGAATCATGTTAGCAATTGCTGCATTTTATGATTATGAAATTTGGCAAATGGATGTCAAGACTGCATTCCTGAATGGATTTCTGGAAGAAGAGTTGTATATGATGCAACCGGAAGGTTTTGTCGGTCCAAAAGGAGCTAACAAAGTGTGTGCTCCATCGATCCATTTATGGACTGGTGCAAGCCTCTCGGAGTTGGAATAAACGCTTTGATAGTGTGATCAAAGCATTTGGTTTTATACAGACTTTTGGAGAAGCCTGTATTTACAAGAAAGTGAGTGGGAGCTCTGTAGCATTTCTGATATTATATGTGGATGACATATTGTTGATTGGAAACGATATAGAATTTCTGGATAGCATAAAGGGATACTTGAATAAGAGTTTTTCAATGAAAGACCTCGGTGAAGCTGCTTATATATTGGTCATCAAGATCTATAGAGATAGATCAAGACGATTAATTGGACTTTCACAAAGCACATACCTTGACAAAGTTTTGAAAAAGTTCAAAATGGATCAAGCAAAGAAAGGGTTCTTGCCTGTGTTACAAGGTGTGAAGTTGGGTAAGACTCAATGGCCGACCACTGCAGAAGATAGAGAGAAGATGAAGGATGTTCCCTATGCTTCAACCATAGGCTCTATCATGTATGCAATGCTGTGTACCAGACCTGATGTGTGCCTTGCTATAAGTCTAGCAGGGAGGTACCAAAGCAATCCAGGAGTGGATCACTGGACAGCGGTCAAGAACATCCTGAAATACCTGAAAAGGACTAAGGATATGTTTCTCGTTTATGGAGGTGAAAAAAAGCTCATTGTAAATGGTTACGTTGATGCAAGTTTTCGCACTAATCTGGACGATTCTAAATCACAAAAAGGATACGTTTTTACATTGAACGGTGGAGCTGTCAATTGGTGCAGTTCTAAACAAAGCGTTGTGGCGGGATCTACGCGTGAAGCGGGGTACATAGCTGCTTCAGAAGCAGCAAATGAAGGAGTTCATATCCGATCTAGGTGTCATACCTAGTGCATCGGGTCCAATGAAAATCTTTTGTGACAATACTGGTGCAATTGCCTTGGCAAAGGAATCCAGATTTCACAAGAGAACCAAGCACATCAAGAGACACTTCAACTCCATCCGGGATCTAGTCCAGGTGGGAGACATAGAAATTTGCCAGATACATACAGATCTGAATGTTGTAGACCGGTTGACTAAGCCTCTTCCACGAGCAAAACATGATCAGCACCAAGACTCCATGGGTGTTAGAATCATTACTGTGTAATCAAGATTATTGACTCTAGTGCAAGTGGGAGACTGAAGGAAATATGCCCTAGAAGCAATAATAAAGTTATTATTTATTTCCTTATATCATGATAAATGTTTATTATTCATGCTAGAATTTTATTAACCGGAAACATAATACTTGTGTGAATACATAGACAAACAGAGTGTCACTAGTATGCCTCTACTTGACTAGCTCGTTGATCGAAGATGATTAATGTTTCCTAGCCATTGACATGAGTTTTCATTTGATTAACAGGATCGCATCATTAGGAGAATAATGTGATTGACTTGACCCATTCCGTTAGCTTAGCACTCGATCGTTTAGTATGTTGATATTGCTTTCTTCATGACTTATACATGTTCCTATGACTATGAGATTATGCAACTCCCGTTTACCGGAGGAACACTTTGTGTGCTACCAAACATCACAATGTAACTGGGTGATTATAAAGGTGCTCTACAGGTGTCTCTGAAGGTACTTGTTGGGTTGGCGTATTTCGAGATTAGGATTTGTCACTCCGATCGTCGGAGAGGGACCTCTGGGCCCACTCGGTAATGCACATCACTTAAGCCTTGCAAGCATTGCAACTAATGAGTTAGTTGCAGGATGATGTATTATGGAACGAGTAAAGAGACTTGCCAGTAACGAGATTGAACTAGGTATTGAGATACCGACGATCGAATCTCGGGCAAGTAACATATCGATGACAAAAGGAACAACGTATGTTGTTATGCGGTCTGACCGATAAAGATCTTTGTCGGTGTCAAAACCGGCGGATCTCGGATAGGGGGTCCCGAACTGTGCGTCTAGGCCGGATGGTAACAGTAGACAAGGGACACAATGTTATACCCAGGTTCGGGCCCTCTTGATGGAGGTAAAACCCTACGTCCTGCTTGATTAATATTGATGATATGGGTAGTACAAGAGTAGATCTACCACGAGATCGGAGAGGCTAAACCCTAGAAGCTAGCCTATGGTATGATTGTCTGTTCGTCCTATGGACTAAAACCCTCCGGTTTATATAGACACCGGAGAGGGCTAGGGTTACACAGAGTCGGTTACAATGGTAGGAGATCTACATATCCGTATTGCCAAGCTTGCCTTCCACGCCAAGGAAAGTCCCATCCGGACACGGGACGAAGTCTTCAATCTTGTATCTTCATAGTCTAACAGTCCAGCCGTCCGGAGACCCCCTAATCCAGGACTCCCTCAGTAGCCCCTGAACCAGGCTTCAATGACGATGAGACCGGTGTGCAGTATTGTCTTCGGCATTGCAAGGCGGGTTCCTCCTCCGAATACACCACGGAAGAATTTGAATACAAGGATAGTGTCCGACCCTGCAAAATGAGTTCCACATACCACCGTAGAGAGAATAATATTTTCGCAAATCTAATTTGCTGACTTGTTTTGGCAGCATGATGTTATGTCATGGCCCGGTGATTATTCGAACCGTTTTTCTTCAACCAGCTCCACACATAACGCGAGCCGGTTTCTTGACACGTCTTGTCAAAGCAGAGATCGTGTTCCCCCAATTACGGGATTCTCATTAATACGGTCGTGGGTAACCCAACCGTGTCTAGGACTCCTAGATTATAGGCAAGTCCCAAACGGCTACGGAGAGGACGCTTGATATTCACCCTCTTTATAAAGGGACAAGGTTTTCGCTTTTTCCCTCTCGTACTCGATCGAACCCCTCCACCGCCTCGAGTTCTAACACCCAAAGCCCAGGTCAGGTGCTCCGGATCTTCAATCATGTCCGGATCCAGCCTTCAAGGCCGGTGGATGCCCTCCTCCGTCACGGAAGAGGATATCAAGAAGTTGAGGGAGGCTAGATACCTGACCGCCGAGGTTTCGCATCAGCTGCCTGCTCGAGGGAAGGTCATCCCTACTCCCGAACCCAACGAGAACGTCGTGTTCGCCTCCCACTTCCCCCGAGGCCTAGGCCTCACTCTGGATCCCTTCGTCAGGGGTTTGATGTTCTATTACGGGCTAGATTTCCACGATCTAGCTCCGGACTCCTTTCTCCACATCTCGACATTTATTGTCGTGTGTGAGGCCTTCCTCCACATTACCCCTCACTTCGGCCTGTGGCTCAAGACCTTTGAAGTGAAGCCGAAGATGATCGAGGGGCAACATGCAGCATGCGGAGGCGCGTCAATAGGCAAGATGGCAGGAGCTTCGTGGCCGAAAGGTTCCTTTCCAGAGGTGTCCGAATTATGGCAACGGGAGTGGTTTTACATCACGGCTCCTAGAAGTGCCAAGTGGGCGGCTGCCCCCGCTTTCCGCTTGGGCCCCCCACCATAATTGATGGCATGGATTAGCAGAGGGCTGAGCTGGGGTCCAGCCAAGGACGTGCCTATACTGCAAAGCCGCATTCAAGATCTCTTCGAGGGAGATTTTAATTTGGTTGTGGTAATGCAAGTTATGCTGGTTCGTCGAGTCGAGCCTTGCAAACGTCGGCCCCTTCGCTTGTGGGAGTTCAACCCAGAAGGGCCGCATGCCATTCAAAGTTTCCTCGGCCTGACGCACGAGGAGATGTACAAGTCATTCTTCGAACCTCAAATAGAGTGTCCGTATACTACCAAGGACGTGGGCCTGAGCAGTAACCACGTCGTCGAACAAGTAAGAAATCCTCTAGCCGAACACACCGTCTTTTATTCATCATGAAGTTATTTCTGAGAGATAGCTCTTTGACCAGGACTGGCTAACAAAGGCGAAGATGATTCGGTGTTCGGCCCCCCTCCCCGAGGGTTTGGAAAATCCGATATTGGAAAAGATGCTCGAGCTCGCACCTTGCCCGGAGCCCTCGAAGGAAGATATAGGGGGAATAATATGGGCGAAAGCGGGCCCCCATCGCTGCCAGTTCCAACCGAGGGAATGAGCACCTCCATAAAGGAGGATAACCGGGGGAGGAAGAGGACTGCTTCCGAGGATTCGGAAGCCGAGGCCTCCAAACGGGAGAAGAAGTCTCCAACAGAGGGTCCTACCTCGGGGGGTGCTCTTGCTGCACAAAGTCCGCGGGGGGATCAGCCCTCCAACGAGTCATCCGTGATCCAAAAAATACTTTAATAGTGAAGGTATACTATCTTTCTTCTCAGAAAATAACCACCACGTATATCTTTGCAGTTCGGGTCTTAGCCCTTCTCAGCTGAGCTCGTCTTCAAGGGATCTTGTTAACGCCTCCCCCGGACTCCTCTGCTCAAGAAGCGGGCGACCCCGAAGTGTCGTCACGGAGGGCCTCTCCGGATCCGGTGAGGCCAGAAGATAATCCCATAGACCCCCGAAGTCCCCAGTGTCCGGCTCTCAAAGAGAGCAAACAAAAGAGTCCGGCACCATCTGGTATGTGGTCGGACGTTCTGAGGGAGCTGTTGGGGCGAGCGGCCATCTCAGAAGAACACCGTACGCTGAGGGTACGGTGATGGAAAGAATTTCGTCCGCCGAAAGCGGATTACATGAAGCCTTTATGAGTCTACTGATAGGCTTTGAGGTACGTGAGATAATATGTGATAGTATCGCACATGTTAGGTGTGCCCTGTGTAGATAGTAGCCCTTGAGACTCTGGTTGTCATCGAGAATGGCAGCGAACAGAGGATCATAGTCCCAGGCAATAACCAGACTACCTTTATGTGCAGGTGGTGGAAGCTCCGGTGGCTAGCCGGACTAGTGAGTTTGCCGAATTAAAACGGCAACTGGATGCGGCAGACGCCAACATCGAGCTTGTTAACAAGCGGCTTGACGAATCACAGGGTAAGTAATGTTTTCTGGTGAATGTCGCACAATAAGAGCAGCATGATGCCGGTATCTTTAATATGTTGTGACTGCAGACGGAGCTGCCACCGTGGAGACCCTTCGGGCAGAACTCGCCCGAGCCAAGGAACAAGCGAGGGTTAGTAATGCGGCTACTTTGAAGGCGGCCAAAGAGTTAAGAGCCGAGAAGGCCGCCCATTGCGAAAGCAAAGAAAAGATGGCCAAGATGGCCATAGAATTAAAAGGCACTGCCGACCGTTGCCAGTTCCTTGAAGAAGAGAACCGAGTGAAGGCAGTGGACCTTGAGAAGGACACTATGGTGACCAAAGACAGTCGCTCTGCTATGAGGGCGAAGAAGGAGGAGCTGCGCGAAGCCGGGGATATTGCAGCTAGGAAGCCCTTTCTGCTGCGGAGGAAGTTCGGAGATCCGCGGTATGCCCCTCTGGATCGGTTGTGGAGTTCGGAAGACGCATATATGGACTTGGCGGCGAGCGTTGTCGATGCGGTCGAATACTTCCAAGATCAATCAGATCGCGAAGTGGACAAGCTATTCTGGTCGCAATTCAACGTTCCAGAGTGTCCGCTTCCCTTGACTGATCAGCTAGCCGAATGGGCCGAACTTAATAGGTTGTCCGGACTCGCCATGAGGTCTGTTGTAGATCATTTGTGGTCGGAGAAGCCGAAGCCGAACAGCTATTTCAGCTTAGTGCAGCAGTTCCTTGGCACGGTGTCGTGCATCAACGCGATGAAGAGGTCGGCACGCATAGAAGGCTCGCGGATGGCCTTTGCCCGTGTCAAGGCATACTGGGCGGAGATGGATGCTACCACTATTGCGGTGCAAGGTTCGGCCATAGGCCGAGTAGCTGCCGAGCACTATTTTGAAGAGGTTCTTGAGGGTGCTCGTTTGATAGAGTCCCAGTGCTCGAAGAATATTATGTTTGAGTGACATGTATTCCCGTTGTAAACACAATGTTTTTTGAAATATAGTAAGGTTGTATTTATACTTTTTTCGGAAAGTAATGTGATGCCTCTTGTGCGACCGTTTATGTATATATGTATATAACCTGAAAGATTGCAGTCGTTGACTTCAACCCCCACACATATAATGCGGAGGTACTCGCAAAAAATGTATGTTCACACTTAACCCAACGTCTTGGTCCTATTAAGGAGGTGATAGCGCAGCGAATGAGGCAACCGGACTATAATGCTTTAACACTTTCACTTAGCCATAGGAGTTTGACAATGGGGCTACTAGATAGCCCCTGGTGGCTCCGCACTCTCCCGATCTCGGGGTGCATACATGCCTGGCTGGAAAACAGCCCTTCATTAAGGCAGAGGAATTCTAACATTCCGATAGGTCATCGAGTGGTTGACCAGTCTCACGCTATATCATGACAGTCAGTTTTCTGCTTTCTCTACTGAGGTGCTCGTCCGGATGAACCAGGGCACAATCGCAGTAGTTCTCCTGGTGCTGCCTTAGCCAATAAAGCGGAACGTAAGGCACCAAAACACAGGAGCCGGGCAAACCCAACATTTTACCAAAGACAATGATTCGGAGCTGATGCATATAAGGCCAAACTCGCGACGCCAAACACTCCCTAAGGTATTCAATCTTTATGATATAAACCGGGCCTAAATAGTGCCCTTTGTAAGAAGCCCCTTGTGTCTAGGTACGTGCATTATTCTGACGTGACCACATGCCAAGACGTCAGCATCCTTCTCAATTGTACTGAGAATTTGAGGGATGTGTATCAACAAGAGACAGTAAAAAAGGTTTACGCATGGTCTTAATCTAAAAAGAATCCTTGGAGCGGGTCCCTGTTGCACATCTGCGCCTGTGTCTCCGTTGTGCCGTATCCTGGACGAGTGTAGCACGATGATCATCTGTAAAAGAGAGGAACTTAGGTGAAAAAGTTGTCGTGAAAAAAGATAGTTTTTAAAGAAACCATGTATAACTAAAAATGAGTAGAAATTGCCACTTGTCTGCGTGCGTTGAGCCCCTTGTATTTGTAATAGGGGTGTGGCCATCAATCCGGTACAAATTATATATAGCAGCCGTGAACTCGTCTAACTGCGTCCGTGGTCTTGATGACCTATCAAATGCTTTAGTTGGTGAGGCCGTTTTTAGTGTGCGGCTGCCAAGGCAGTCGCATTCTCTTCGGCGCGCAAAGATCGCTTAATACTTCTGTTCACTATAATGATGCCACGTGGACCGAGCATCTTGAGCGTGAGGGAAGCGTAATGCGGTATTGCATTAAAGCGAGCAAAAGCTTCGCGTCCAAGTAGTGCTTGATAATCGCATTGGAACGGAGCAATGTGGAAGGTTAAATGTTCGCTACGGGAGTTATCGGGGAAGCCGAATATAACCTTTAGTAGCAGGGAGCCCGTGCAGTGAGCCCATGGGCCTGGCGTTACTCCTTTAAAGGTAGTGTTGCAATGGCAAATTTTCATTGGGTCTATCCCCATTTCGCGGATTGTATCCTGGTATATCAGGTTTAAACTGCTGCCACCGTCCATCAGGACTCGTGCAAAGTGGTATCCGTCAATTATTGGGTCTAATACCAGGGGAGCCCATCCTGCCCACCGGATACTTGCTGAGTAATCACGATGGTCGAAAGTGACCGGTTGAGACGACCAGTGGCAGGGTTTCGCGGTGATAGGCCCTTGGGCATATTTATCTGGGAGGGCCGCTTTGCTTCCCTTGATCACGTGTAATACGTTGACTGTTTTGACTTCTGATGGAAACTTCTTTTGTTCCCCAGTGTCTTGCTTGAGAGGCTCGTCCTTATCTTCGCTTGGTGTATCCTCCCCCTTGTGTACGGCGTTGAGCTTGCCGGACTGCTTGAAGACCCAACATTCTTTGTGGGTATGATTAGCGGGTTTACCAGGGGTGCTATGGATCTGACATACTTGGTCCAGAATTTTGTTCAGGCTGGACAGTTCATCTCTGGCGCCTTTAGAGGGCGGCTTTTGCTGACCTGGCCGAGAGCTTCAGAATCCGGCGTTTACCGACGTGCTCTTCGGGCTGTCTTCTTTATTCCGACGCTTATTATTTTTGTTGCATCGTGATTTCCCATTTTCATCTCTAACTTCGGATGTGCTTGGGTCGCTGGTGCTGCATATGGCTAGCCAGCTGTCCTCACCCGCATAAAAGCGGGTCATGAGGCTTGTTAATGCTACCATTGTTCTCGGCTTTTCTTGGCCGAGGTGTCTGGCAAGCCATTCGTCGCGGACGCTATGTGTCGGTGTCAAAACCGGCGGATCTCGGGTAGGGGGTCCCGAACTGTGCGTCTAGGCCGGATGGTAACAGGAGGCAAGGGACACGAAGTTTCACCCAGGTTCGGGCCCTCTTGATGGAGGTAAAACCCTACGTCCTGCTTGATTAATATTGATGATATGTGTAGTACAAGAGTAGATCTACCATGAGATAGGAGAGGCTAAACCCTAGAAGCTAGCCTATGGTATGATTGTTGTTGTGTATGTTGTCCTACTAACTAAAACTCTCCGGTTTATATAGACACCGGAGAGGGTTAGGGTTACACAAAGTTGGTTACAATGGTAGGAGATCCACATATCCGTATCGCCAAGCTTGCCTTCCACGCCAAGGAAAGTCCCTCCCGGACACGGGACGAAGTCTTCAATCTTGTATCTTCATAGTCCAGGAGTCCGGCTGAAGGTATAGTCCAGCCATCCAGACACCCCCTAATCCAGGACTCCCTCAGTAGCCCCTGAACCAGGCTTCAATGACGACGAGTCCGGCGCGCAAATTGTCTTTGGCATTGCAAGGCGGGTTCCTCCTCCAAGTACTTCATAGAAGATTTTGAAAAAAAAGATAGTGTTCGGCTCTGCAAAATAAGTTTCCACATATTGCCATAGAGAGAATAATATTTACACAAATCTAATCTGCTGACGTATTTCGTAGTGTGACATCGCACCACGGCCAAGCCTTTATTAGAATCATTTTATTGTCCCACCTCAGCGTGTCATGCGAGGCGGTTTCCTTGGCACGTCTCGTCAAAGCAGAGATCGTGTCCCCTTATTCCGGGATTCTCATCAATACGGGCGTGGGTAACCCAACTGCACCATTGATTACGGCGCTTGGAGATAAGCGAGTTTTACCAGGCTGGTGGGGACACGTAGTTGCGTCCACCCATATAAGGGGATAAGGATCCACCTTTTCACCTACGCCTTCTTCCTCCTTTGCCTATTCATTTTCGCGCACTCGAGCTCCAGCGCCCAAGTCCGCACTCCCCACCTCAACCTTCTCTAGCCATGTCCGGAGCGGGAGGCAAGCGGATGGTCTCCTCCGTCACGGAGGGACACATCAAAAAACTGAGGAAGGCCGGATACTTGTCTAACGACATCGCGTACCGGCTTCCCGAAGAGGGGCAGCTCCTCCCCAACCCAAGGCCCCATGAGAGGGTAGTGTTCCTTCCCCACTTCCTCCGCGGAGTGGGCTTTCCTATCCACCCATTCGTCCGGGGACTCATGTTCTACTACGGCCTGGATTTCCATGATCTGGCCCCGAACTTCATCCTCAACATCTCGGCGTTTATCGTCGTGTGCGAGGCTTTCCTCCGCATCCGCCCCCATTTCAGCCTATGGCTCAAGACTTCCAATGTCAAGCCGAAGGTGGTGCGCAACAACCAGGGGGAGTGCGGAGGCGCCATGGTGGGAAAGATGCCCAACGTCTTATGGCTCGAGGGCTCCTTTGTGGAGACCCTGAAGGGGTGGCAATCGGGGTGGTTTTACATCACCGAGCCGTGCGACCCTAAGTGGGTCGCAGCCCCCGAGTTCCGGTCCGGACCCCAACGCGGCTCACGTCCTGAAAAGAGATGGGCCTGTCGTGGGGCAGCAAAGGAGAGGTGACTGGACTGCAAACATGCATCCAAACCCTGGTGAACAAGCAGCTCAAGCTTGTCAACGTAGTCCAGGTTATGCTCATCCGCCGGATCCTCCCATGTCAACAACGGGCCTTCAATCTATGGGAGTTCAACCCGGCGCAGCACCGAACTCTGAGAAGGCTCTTCGACACGATGTACAAAGATGCCTGGAAGGTGCTTTTCAAGGGCGCCGAGGCTCCCGCATCCGCTACCGAGGATCGCGGATTCAGCGCGCAGCGTCACGCTAGCGCGGTAAGTTGTTTGTACCTTTTACAGGGTATTAGTTTTTCATAGTTTAACTCTATGCGGGATCTAAACTCCCTTACCTTTGACAGGATTGGCAGGCGAAGTTGATTCAGTGTTCGGCCCCCCCTCCCTGAGGGTTTGGACAATCCGGTATTGGAAAAGATGCTCCAGGTCGCACCTTGCCCGGAGCCCTTGAAGGAAGATACTGGGGAGGATAATACGGGTGGATGCGGGCCCCCAACGCTGCCCATTCTAACCGAGGGAGCAAGCGTATCCATGAAGGAAGACGACCGGATGAGGAAAAGGACTGTGCCCGGGGATTCGGAAGTCGAAGCTTCCAAACGGGAGAAGAAGTCTCCCACAGAGGGTCCTACCTTGGGGGGTGCTTTTGCCGCACAAAGTCCGCGGGGGGATCAATTCTCCAGCGAGTCGTAAGTGACCCGAAATACTTTAATAGTACAGGTATGCCATCTTTTTCTTCTGAGAAAATAACCACCGCATATATCTTTGCAGTTCGGGCCTTAGCCCCTCTCAAATGAGCTCGTCTTCGGGGGATCTTCTTCCAGAGATGATGGAGAGCGAAACGCCTCCTCCGGACTCCTCCGCTCCGGAAGCGGGCGACCCCGAAGTGTCGTCGCGGAGGGCCTCTCCGAGTCAAGTGAGACCAGAAGATAATCCCATTGACCCCCGAAGCTCCCAGTGTCCGGCTCCCGAAGAGAGCAGACAAAAGAGTCTGGCACCGTCTGGTGTGCGATCGGATGTTCTGAGGGAGTTGGTGGGGCGAGCGGCCATCTTAGATGAACACCGTATGTTGATGAATACGGTGATGGAGAGAATCTCGTCCGCCGAAAGCGGATTGGATGAAGCTTTTATGAGTCTACTGACAGGCTTTGAGGTACGTAAAATAATGTATGATAGTCCTGCACATGCTAGGTGTGCCCTGTGTAGATAGTAGCCCCTGAGACTCTGGTTGTCGTCGAAAACGACAACGAACAGAGGATCATATTCCCAGGTAATAACCATACTGCCTCTATGTGCAGGTGATGGAAGCTCCGGTGGCTAGCCGGACTAGCGAGTTTGCCCATTTAAAACGGCAGTTGGATGCGGCAGACGCCGACATCGAGCTTGTTAACAAAAGGCTTGACGAGGCATAGGGTAAGTGTCATTATCTGGTAAACACCACATAGTAAGAGAAGCATGATGCCAGTATCTTAAATATGTTGTGACTGCAGATGGAGCTGCCACTGTTGAAGCCTTGCGGGAAGAACTTGCCCGAGCCAAGGAACAAGCGAGGTTTGGTAATGCGGCTACTTTGAAGGCGGCCGAAGAGTTGAAAGCCGAGAAGGCCGCGCATGGTGAGAGCCGAGATAAGATGGCCAAGATGGCCACAGAATTAAAAGCCGCCGCCGACCGTTGCCGGGTTCTTAAAAAGGAAAACCTAGCGAAGGCATCGGACCTTGAGAAGGCTGCTACGACGAGAAAAGATATCCGCTCTGCTATGAGGGCAAAGAAGGAGGAGCTGCGGGAAGCCGGGGTTATTGTAGCTAGGAAATCCTTTATGTTGTGGAGGAAGTTCGGAGATCCACGGTATGCCCCTCTGGATCGGTTGTGGAGTTTGGAGGATGTGTATATGGATTTGGCGGCGAGCGCTGCCGATGCGGCCAAGTACTTCCAGGGTCAGACGGACCGTGAAGTGGACTAGCTGTTTTGGACACAATTCCATTCTCCCGAGCGTCCGCTTTCATTGACTGACCAATTAGCCGAATGGGCCGAACTGAATAGGTTGTCCGGACTCGCCATGAGGTCTATTGTGGATCAGCTATGGCCGGAAAGGCCAAAACCGAACAGCTATTTCAGCTTGGTGCAGCAGTTCCTTGACGTGGTGCCGCGCATTAATGCGGTGAAGAGGTCGGCGTGCATAGAGGGCTCATGGATGGCCTTTGCCCATGTTAAAGCATACTGGGCGGAGATGGATGCTACCACTGTTGCAGCGCGGGATTCGGCCATAGGCTGAATGGCTGCTGAGCACTACTTCGAAGAAGTTCTTGATGGTGCTTGTTTGATAGAGACCCAGTGCTCAAAAAATATTATGTTTGAGTGATATGTAATCTCATTGTAAGCGAAATTGTTTTATAAATTTTTATAAGGCTATTTTTATACTTTTGCCTGAAAGTAATATGATGCCTCCTGGGCGGCCGTTTATGTATACATGTGTATAACCTGAAAGATTGCAGCCGTCGGCTTCAACCCCGACGCATATAATGCGGAGGTGCTCGCAAAAAACACGCGTTCACACTTAACCCAATGTCTTGGTCCTATTAAGGAGGTGATAGCGGAGCGAGCGAGGCAACCAGACTATAATGCTTTAGCACTTTCACTTAGCCACAGGAGTTTGACAGTGGGGCTACTAGATAGCCCCTGGTGGCTCCGCACTCTCCCGATCCCGGGGTGCGTACATGCCTGGCCGGAAAACGTCCCTTCGTTAAGGCGGAGGAATTCTAACATTCCAATAGGTCATCGAGTGGTTGACCAGTCCCACGCTGTATCATGACAGTCAGTTTTTGGCTTTCTCTACTGAGGTGCTCGTCCGGATGAACCAGGGCACAATCACAGTAGTTCTCCTGGTGCTACCTTAGCCGGTAAAGCAGAACGTAAGGCACCAAAACACAGGAGCCAGGCAAACCCAACATTTGACCAAAGACAATGATTCGGAGCTGATGCATATAGGGCCAAACTCGCGATGCCGAACACTCCCTAAGGTATTCTGTATTTGTGGTATAAACCGGGCCTAAATAATGGCCTTTGTAAGAAGCCCCTTGTGTCCAGGTACGTGCATTGTTCTGGCATGGCCACATGCCAATACGTCAGCATCCTTCTCAACGGTGGATATGTATCAACAAGAGACAGTAAAAAAAGGTTTACGCAGGGTCTTAATCTAAAAAGAATCCTTGGAGCGGGTCCCTGCTGCATGTCTGCGCCTGTGTCTCCGTTGTGTCGTATCCTGGACGGGTGTAGCACGATGATCATCTGTAAAAGAGAGGAATTTAGGTGAAAAAGTTGTCGTGCAAAAAGATAGTTTTTAAAGGAACCATGTATAATTCAAGATGAGAAAAAATTGCCACTTGTCTACGCGCGTTGAGCCCCTTGTATTGACAAATAGGGGCGTGACCATTTATTCGGTATAAATAGCGGCGCCGGACTTGATTAGTTGTGTCTGAGGTCTTGAGGACCTATTGGATGCTTTCGCTGGTCCGGGCGCCTTTAGTGTGCGGCTGCCAAGGCAGCCGCACTCTCTTCGGCGCGCAGAGATCACTTGATATTTCCGTTCACTGAAATGATGCCGCGTGGACCGGGCATCTTGAGTGTGAGGGAGGCGTAGTGTGGTATTGCATTAAAGCGGGCGAAAGCTTCGCGTCCGAGTAGTGCTTGATAGCCACTTTGGAATGGAGCGATGTGGAAGGTTAAATGCTCGCGACGGAAGTTATCGGGGGAGCCGAATATAACTTGTAGTAGGAGGGAGCCCGTACAACGAGCCCCTGGGCCTGGCGTTACTCCTTTAAAGGTAGTATTGCTATGGCGAATTTTTGTTGGGTCTAACCCCATCCCGCGGATTGTATCCTGATATATTAGGTTTAGATTGCTGCCACCGTCCATCAAGACTCGTGTGAAGTGATATCTGCCAATTACTGGGTCTAATACCAGGGCAGCCATCCTGCACGTCGGATACTTGCTGAGTAATCGTGATGGTCGAAAGTGATAGGTTGAGACGACCAGTGGCAGGACTTCGCGGTGACAGGCACTTGGGTATATTTTCCTGGGAGTGCCGCATTGTTTTTTCCCTTGATCACGTGTAACACGTTTACTGTTTTGACTTCTGGTGGAAATTTCCTTTGTTCCCCAGTGTCTTGCTTGGGAGGCTCGTCCTCGTCTTCACTTGGTGTATCCTCCCCCTTGTGTACGGCATTGAGCTTGCCGGACTGCTCGAAGACCCAACATTCTCTATGGGTATGATTAGCAGGTTTACCAGGGGTACTATGGATCTGACATATTTGGTCCAGAATTTTTTTGAGGCTAGACAGTTCATCCCTGGTGCCTTTAGAGGGCGGCTTTTGCTGACCTGGCCGAGAGCTTTTGAATCCGGCGTTTACTGTCGTGCCCTTCGTGTTGTCTTCTTTATTTCGGCGTTTGTTATTGTTGTTGCACCGTGATTTCCCGTTTCCATCTCTACTTCAGATGTACTGGGGTCGCTGGTGCTGCATCTGGCTAGCCAGCTGTCCTCACCCGCGCAAAAGCGGGTCATGAGGCTTATTAATGCGGCCATCGTTCTTGGCTTATTTTGGCCGAGGTGTCTGGCGAGCCATTCGTCATAGACGCTATGCTTAAAAGCTGCCAAGGCTTCGGCATCCGGACAGTCGACAATCTGGTTCTTTTTAGTAAGAAACCTGTTCCAAAGCTTTCAGGCTGACTCTCCGGGCTGTTGAGTTATATGACTCAAATCGTCCGCATCCGGAGGTCGGACATAAGTCCCTTGAAAATTTGCCCGAAAGGCGTCTTCGATCTCTTCCCAACTTCCAATGGAGCTTTCGGGGAGGCCTTTAAGCCAGTGACGAGCTGGCCCTTTGAGCTTGAGGGGTAAGTACTTGATGGCGTGGAGATCATCTCCTCGAGCCAAATGTATATGAAGGATGTAGTCCTCAATCCAGACCCCAGGGTCTGTTGTTCCATCGTATGTCTCTATGTTTACGGGTTTGAATCCCTCTGGAAATTCATGGTCCAGCACCTCATCGGTGAAACAAAGGGGGTGTGCGGCACCCCTGTAGCTGGGTGTACCGCGTTGTTCGGATGTTTGTTGTGTTGCATTGTATGCTGGGGCGTGCTTGCGTGCTCCATAGATGGATCTTGTTGCGCCGTCCTTTGGGTGCGAGCCCTCGCATGGGTCGCGTGTTGTATTCTGAGTGGCGTTGTATGCTGCTCTGTGTTGGTAGTGGGGTCGTCTATCCGGCCAGGTGGCTGCTTTGATATTTGGTTGTGGGGGATCTGAGGCCTCCTCATCGAATTCAGGTAGCAGCTTCCGCTTTGGGTAGCTCTTGGAGGGGCGATTGTCGTCGTACCTCGCTGCTGTGTTGAGTATTTTACTCCATCTAATTTGGAGTGTGTCTTGTGTAGCCTTGAGCCTTTGCTTCTGCTTTTTAAGACTCCTCGCGGTGGCAACAAGCCTTTTATGGGCATTCTGCTGCTCCGGGTGCCTGTCCGGCGTTATGTCATCCGGACTATTATCCTTGATAGAATTTGTTTGTTCGGTTTGATTATCTGGATTGCCGTTGTCCGGCAGCGGTTCGCCCTGCTCCAGCGCTGGGTCTGTGTGATCGTTATTTCTGTCGAGGCGGGATTTGGGGCGGCGCTTGCGTCGCCACTTTGACTGCTTCTCGAGGGAACAAGCCTTAGGTGCGTCCTTCCGCTCCTCGTCGTCATCTTTTGGTGCGTCCACAATGTATACGTCATATGATGAGGTGGGCGTCCAGTGCCCTGTGGGCGGTGGTTCTTCTTCGCCTCCCACCGGTTTAAAAGCTGCCAAGGCTTCGGCGTCCGGACAGTCAACTATTTAGTTCTTCTTAGTAAGAAACCTCTTCCAAAGCTTTCGGGCTGACTCTCCGGGCTGTTGAGTTATATGACTCAAATCGTCCGCATCCGGGGGGCGGACATAAGTCCCTTGAAAATTTGCCCGAAAAGCGTCTTCGAGCTCTTCCCAGCTTCCAATGGAGTTTTCAGGGAGGCTTTTAAGCCAGTGCCGAGCTGGCCCTTTGAGCTTGAGGGGTAAGTACTTGATGGCGTGGCGATCATCTCCTCGAGCCATATGGATATGGAGGATATAGTCCTCAATCCAGACCCCAGGGTCTGTTGTTCCGTCGTATGCCTCTATGTTTACGGGTTTGAATCCCTCTGGAAATTCATGGTCTAGCACCTCATCGGTGAAACATAGGGGGTGTGCGGCACCCCTGTATCTGGGTGTACCGCGTTGTTCTGATGTTTGTTGTGTTACATCATATGCTGGGGCGCGCTTACGTGGTCCATAGATGGATCTGGTTGCGCCGTCCTTTTGGTGTGAGCCCTCGCGTGGATCGCGTATTGGCTTGTGGCTGGCGTTGTTTGCCGCTCTATGTTGGCCGTGAGGTCGTCTATCCGGCCAGGTGGCCATTTTGATTTTTGGTTGTGGGGCATCTAGGGCCTCCTCATCGAATTCGGGTAGCAACTTCCGCTTCGGGTAGCTCTTGGTGGAGCGATTACCACCATACTTCGCTGCTGTGTTGAGTACTTTACTCCATCTGATTTGGAGTGTGTCCTGCGCAGCCTTGAACCTTTGCTTCCGCTTTTTCAGACTCCTCGCGGTGGCAACAAGCCTTTAACGGGCATTCTGCTGCTCCGGGTGCCTGTCCGGCGTTATGTCATCCGGACTATTATCTTTGACAGAATCGGTTTGTTCGGTTTGATTCTCCGTATTGCCGTGGTCCGGCAGTGGTTCGCCCTGCTCCAACGCTGGGTCTGTATGATCATTATTTCTGCCGAGGCGGGATTTGGGGCGGTGCTTACGCCGCCGCTTTGACTGCTTCTTGAGGGGACAAGCCTTCATTGCGTCCTTCCGTTCCTCATCATCGTCTTCTTTTGGTGTGTCGACCATGTATACGTCATATGATGAGGTGGACGTCCAGTGCCCTATGGGCGGTGGTTCCTCTTCACCTCCCGCATCGTCGTCCATACCGTCAATGTCTTCGGAGTCTAAGTCGAACATGTCGGTTGAGTCATCGACAGTGGCTACTAAGTGGGTGGTGGGTGGGCCTCGAATTTCTTCGTCGTTCGCATCCCAGTCCTGCCGGACATAGTTCGGCCAGGATCCTCCTGACAAGGAGAGAGACCTTAATGAGTTCAGTATGTCGCCAAAGGGCGAGTGCTGAAAAATATCCGCAGAGGTAAACTCCATGATCGGCGCCCAATCAGATTCTATAGGAACGGGCGCAGGCGGTTCGAAGTCCGTGGCCGGAGAAGGATCCAGCAGTTTAACAACACGGCTCTCGTGCAAGGCATGGTCGATGTTCGGCTCGATCGCCGCTGAGGGTAAGGCCTTTGTGGCGGGGTCCATCCACCCGTCCGTGGAGGGCGCAACTGGCTCCGAATTGAGGGTCCGAGCGGCTGCCGGTGCGATCTCCTTAACACTGTCCGATGGGAGAGCTAAGTCATGCTCATTGTGACTGTGTGGCGCACAAGGCAGAGGCTCGAATCTGTCGAAGATCAAATCTCCATGGATATCGGCCGTGTAGTTTAAGCTTCCAAACCTGACCTGGTGGCCAGGGGCGTAACTTTCAATCTGCTCCAGATGGCCAAGCGAATTGGCCCGCAGTGCAAAGCCGCTGAACACGAAGATCTGTCCGGGGAGAAAAGTCTCACCTTGGACCGCATCGCTATCGATGATAGTAGGAGCCATCAAGCATAACGGCGACGACACAGAGGAACTCTCAATGAAAGCACCAATGTCGGTGTCAAAACCGGCGGATCTCGGGTAGGGGGTCCCGAACTGTGCGTCTAGGCCGGATGGTAACAGGAGACAAGGGAGACAATGTTTTACCCAGGTTCGGGCCCTCTTGACGGAGGTAAAACCCTACGTCCTTCTTGATTAATATTGATGATATGGGTAGTACAAGAGCAGATCTACCACGAGATCGGAGAGGCTAAACCCTAGAAGCTAGCCTATGGTATGATTGTCTATTCGTCCTATGGACTAAAACCCTCCAGTTTATATAGACACCGGAGAGGGCTAGGGTTACACAGAGTCGGTTACAATGGGAGGAGATCTACATATCCGTATTGCCAAGCTTGCCTTCCACGCCAAGGGAAGTCCCATCCGGACACGGGACGAAGTCTTCAATCTTGTATCTTCATAGTCTAACAGTCCGGCCAAAGGATATAGTCCGGCTGTCCGGAGACCCCCTAATCCAGGACTCCCTCAATCTTCGTAGAATATGTGGGAGCCAATACGAGCATCCAGGTTCCGCTATTGGTTATTGACCGGAGACGTGTCTCGGTCATGTCTACATAGTTCTCTAACCCGTAGGGTCCGCACACCTAAAGTTTTGATGATGGTTATATTATGAGTTTTGATGTACCGAAGGTTGTTCGGAGTCCCAGATGTGATCACGGACATGACGAGGAGTCTCTAAATGGTTGAGACATGAAGATTGATATATTGGAAGCCTATATTTTTATATCGGAAGTGTTCCGGGTGAAATCGGGATTTTATCGGAGTACCGAGGGGTTACCGGACCCCCCCCCCCCGGGGGCTTAATGGGCCATAGTGGGCCTTAGTGGAGAAGAGGAGAGGCGGCTAGGGCAGGGCCGCGCGCCCCTCCCCCTCTAGTCTGAATAGGACAAGGAGAGGGGGGGGCGCCCCCCCCCCTTTCCTTCCTCTCTCCTTCCTCTTTCCCCCCTTCTCCTAATCCAACAAGGAAGTGAGGGAGTCCTACTCCCACTCCCAGTGGGAGTAGGACTCCTCCTGGCGTGCCTCCTCCTAGCCGACCGCACCTACGCCCTTGCTCCTTTATATACGGGGGCAGGGTGCACCCTAGAGACACAACAATTGATTTGATCTTTTAGCCGTGTGCGGTGCCCCCCTCCACCATAGTCCACCTTGATAATATTGTAGCAGTGCTTAGGCGAAGCCCTGCGTCGATAGAACATCATCATCGTCACCATGCCGTCGTGCTGACGAAACTCTCCCTCAACACTCGACTAGATCGGAGTTCGAGGAACATCATCGGGCTGAACGTGTGCTGAACTTGGAGGTGCCGTGCGTTCGACACTTGATCGGTCGGATCGTGAAGACGTACGACTACATCAACCGTGGTGTGCTAACGCTTTCGCTTTCGGTCTACGAGGGTACATAGACAACACTCTCCCCTCTTGTTGCTATGCATCACCATGATCTTGCGTGTGTGTAGGATTTTTTTTTAAATTACTAGGTTCCCCAACATGAGCATCAACATGAACATCACCATTAACATTATCACTAGGTTCATGTTCATTACCAGATTGTGTCCCCAGCATAAAAGATAGAAATATTATTAGGATTCTCAGGTGTGTCTACAACAGGTTCACTAGAAGCATGCAAAGTCCTGTCATTTTTCTTCATCATAGAAGGACTAGGTGCATCAATATTAATTCTCCGAGAATCTTGCTCAATTCTCTTAGGATGGCCCTCAGGATACAAAGGTTCCTGAGTCATTTTACCACCTCTAGTCATAACTCTAACAACATTATCATTTTTCTTATTATTTAATTCATTGAGCAAATCATTCTGAGCTTTAAGCACTTGTTCTACTTGAGTGGTAACCATAGAAGCATGTTTACTAATAAGTTTAAGTTCACCTTTAATACTATCCATATAATCACTCAAGTGTTCAATCATATAAGCATTGCGTTTCAGTTGTCTACCAAAATAAGCGTTAAAATCTTCTTGCTTAACCATAAAGTTATCAAATTCATCCAAACATTGGCTAGCAAACTTAGTAGGAGGGTTTTCAGCTTTATCATATCTATAGAGAGAGTTTATCTTTACTACCCATGTCGGGTTATCAAGACCGTGTGTTTCTTCAATAGGTGATGAATTAAGACCATGTATTTCTTCAACAGGAAGTAAATTCTTAACATCTTCAGCTTTTATACCTTTTTCTTTCATAGATTTCTTTGCCTCTTGCATATCTTCAGGACTGAGAAATAGAATACCCCTTTTCTTCGGAGTTGGCTTAGGAGTTGGTTCAGGAAGTGTCCAATTATTTTCATTGGTCAACATATTATTCAATAGAATTTCAGCTTGATCAACTGTTATCATGTAATCGAGTTAGTTTTGTTAGGGTTTGATCCCTAGTATCCACTATGTTTTGAGATTGATGTTGCTATGACTTTGCTATGCTTAATGCTTGTCACTAGGGCCCGAGTGCCATGATTTCAGATATGAACCTATTATGTTTTCATGAATATAAGTGTGTTCTTGATCCTATCTTGCAAGTCTATAGTCACCTACTATGTGTTATGATCCGACAACCCCGAAGTGACAATAATCGGGACCACTCCCGGTGATGACCGTAGTTTGAGGAGTTCATGTATTCACTATGTGTTAATGCATGCTTTGGTCCGGTACTCTATTAAAAGGAGGCCTTAATATCCCTTAGTTTCCAATAGTACCCCGCTGCCACGGGAGGGTAGGACAAAAGATGTCATGCAAGTTCTTTTCCATAAGCATGTATGACTATATTCGGAATACATGCCTACATTACATTGATGAATTGGAGCTAGTTTCGTGTCACCCTATGTTATAACTATTGCATGAATAATCGCATCCAACATAATTCTCCATCACCGATCCATTGCCTACGAGCTTTTCATATATTGTTCTTCGCTTATTTACTTTTCTGCTGCTACTGTTACAATCACTACAAAACCCAAAAATATTACTTTTGCTACCGTTACCACTACTATCATAATACTTTGCTACTAAATACTTTGCTGCAAATATTAAGTTTCCAGGTGTGGTTGAATTGACAACTCAACTGCTAATACTTGAGAATATTCTTTGGCTCCCCTTGTGTCGAATCAATAAATTTGGGTTGAATACTCTACCCTCGAAAACTGTTGCGATCCCCTATACTTGTGGGTTATCAAGACCATTTTTTGGCGCCGTTGTCGGGGAGCATAGCTCTATTCATTGAGTCACTTGGGATTTATCTACTTATCACTATGAAAAACTTGAAAGATGAAAGAACTAAGATTTTTCCCTCAACTACAAGGGGAGGTAAGGAACTACTATCTAGCTCTGCACTTGATTCACCTTCTGTTTTGAGTAAGCTTGCGACACCTAAACCTGCTTCTGCTATTAATTCTGATATGTCGCATGTTATTGATGATGCCACTTCTGCTTTGCATGATACTTATGATGAAACTACTTCTATGCTTGATACTACTATGCCACTAGGTGAATTTCTTGATGAACAACTTGCTAGGGCTAGAGAGAATGAAATTATTGAAACTCATAATATTGATGAAAGTGATGATGAAGATTCTCCCCCTAGATATGAATTGCCTGTTGTGCCTGAGGGTTATGTTATGGATGAAGAAACTGCTAGAGACTTTCTTTCCTGCAATGATAGAAGTGATCTTAAGAAACTATTAGCCAAGCTGAAAGAAAAATCTCTGAATGCTAGAATGAAATACGATCCTGCTTATGATACTTCACCTATCTTTATTACTGATAAGGATTATGATTTCTGTGTTGATCCTGATATAATTACTTTGGTTGAATCTGATCCTTTCTATGGCTATGAATCTGAACTGTTGTGGCACATCTTACTAAATTAAATGATATAGCTACCCTGTTCACTAATGATGAGAAAACTCGCTACTATTATATCCTTAAATTATTTCCATTCTCATTAAAGGGTGATGCTAAGATATGGTTTAATTCACTTGATCCTGGTTGTGTGCGTAATCCCCAGGATATGATTTACTACTTCTGTGCTAAATATTTCCCCGCTCATAAGAAACAAGCTGCTTTAAGGGAAATATATAATTTTGTGCAAATTGAAAGAGAGAGTCTCCCACAAGCTTGGGGGAGGCTTCTCCAATTACTTAATGCTTTGCCTGATCATCCTCTCAAGAAAAATGAAATACTTGATATCTTTTATAATGGACTAACCGATGCTTCCAGAGATTACCTTGATAGTTGTGTTGGTTGTGTTTTCAGGGAAAGAACAGTTGATCAAGCTGAGATTCTATTGAATAATATGTTGACCAATGAAAATAATTGGACACTTCCTGAACCAACTCCTAAGCCAACTCCGAAGAAAAGGGGTATTCTATTCTCAGTCCTGAAGATATGCAAGAAGCAAAGAAATCTATGAAAGAAAAAGGTATAAAAGCTGAAGATGTTAAGAATTTACCTCCTGTTGAAGAAATACATGGTCTTAATTCATCACCTATTGAAGAAACATGCGGTCTTGATAACCCGACACAGGTAGTAAAGGTAAACTCTCTCTATAGATATGATAAAGCTGAAATCCCTCCTGCTAAGTTTGCTAGCCAATGTTTGGATGAATTTGATAAATTTATGGTTAAGCAAGAAGATTTTAACGCTTATTTTGGTAGACAACTGAAATGCAATGCTTATATGATTGAACACTTGAGTGATTATATGGCTAGTGTTAAAGGTGAACTTAAACTTATTAGTAAACATGCTTCTATGGTTACCACTCAAGTAGAACAAGTGCTTAAAGCTCAGAATGATTTGCTCAATGAATTAAATAATAAGAAAAATGGTAATGTTGTTAGAGTTATGACTAGAGGTGGTAAAATGACTCAGGAACCTTTGTATCCTGAGGGCCATCCTAAGAGAATTGACCAAGATTCTCAGAGAATTAATATTGATGCACCTAGTCCTTCTAAGAGGAAGAAAAAGAAAAATGATAGGACTTTGCATGCTTCTAGTGAACCTGTTGTAGACACACCTGAGAATCCTAATGATATTTCTATCTCTGATGCTAAAACACAATCTGGTAATGAACATGAACCTAGTGATAATGTTTATGTTGATGTTCATGTTGATGCTCAACCTAGCAATGATAATGATGTAGAGATTGAACCTACTGTTGATCTTGATAATCCACAATCAAAGAATAAACATTATGATAAGAGAGACTTTGTTGCTAGGAAGCACGATAAATAAAGAGAACCATGGGTTCAGAAACCCATGCCTTTTCCTCCTAAACCATCCAAGAAAAAGGATGATGAGGATTTTGAGCGCTTTGCTGAAATGATTAGACCTATCTTTTTGCGTATGCATTTGACTCATATGCTTAAAATGAATCCTTATGCTAAATATATGAAAGATATAGTTACTAATAAAAGAAAGATACCAGAAGCTAAAATTTCCACCATGCTTGGAGATCCAGTAGTACCAACTACACCATGCTCCATTAAAAGAAACTATGTTAAAACTGCTTTATGTGATCTTGGAGTCGGTGTTAGTGTTATGCCTCTCTCTTTATATCGTAGACTTGATTTGAATAAGTTGACACCTACTGAAATATCTTTACAAATGGCTGATAAATCAACTGCTATACATGTCGGTATTTGTGAGGATGTGCCTGTTGTGGTTGCAAACGTTACTATTTTAACGGACTTTGTTATTCTTGATATTCCCGAGGACGATAGTATGTCTATTATTCTTGGAAGACCCTTTTTGAATACTGCAGGGGCTGTTATTGATTGCAATAAAGGCAATGTCACTTTTCATGTTAATGGTAATGAGCATATGGTACACTTTCCGAGCAAACAACCTCAAGTTCACAGTATCAATTCTATTGGAAAAACTTCAACAATTACTATTTGAGGTTTGAATTTCCTCTTCCTACTGTCAAGAAGAAATATGATATTCTTATTGTTGGGGATGTGCATATCCCCGTTGAGGTAACCTAGTGTTATTCAAAAATTCTTTGGTTTCATGTTATTCGAAATGAGTTTGTTAACAAGACCTGATCAACCTTGTTAGTGGATTCCTTTTGAAGAACATGAGATGGGTGAATTTAGAAAACACAACTCTCTGTACCTTCTTTTTACTTTCTGTTACTTATATTAAATAAAGCAAAAATAGTAATTTCTTTCAGTTTTCTGAATTATCCGTGCAATAAAAAATACCTCAAAAATAAAAGTTCTTCAAATGCCCTAAAAATTTAATATGATTTTTTCTGGAATATTTGAGAATATCTGGCACTGAGAACACATCAGGGGGAGCCAGCACCTGGCCACGAGGGTCCGGGGCGCACCCACCCCCTGGGCGTGCCCCCTGCCTCGTGGGCCCCTGGTGGCCCCCCTCCACTTATTCCAACCACCACACACTCCTTCTTCCTCCCAAAAAATCACCAACCAGCTCAAGCACGAGTTCTAGCTCTTCTTGCTGCCATTTTCGATCTCCTAGCTCAAAGCTCCATTCACAAAACTGCTTTGGGGGATTGTTCTTTGGTATGTGACTCCTCCAATGGTCCAATTAGTTTTTGTTCTAGTGCTTTATTTATTGAAAATTTTTGCTGCTTAGGTGACCCTGTTCTTGAGCTTGCATGCCAAATTTATGTGGTCAAAAGTAGTCTTAATGCATGATATAGTCTCTAGGCACTTGTGGGAGTAGTTGCTATCAATATTGTTGAGTTTGGTTCACTTTTATTTTGAAGTTACTAAAATTTTTAGAAATTTTCAGAAAAAGATGAAGAGATTTTTGAGGGGCTCATCGAGCCGAAGCTCGAAGGATAAACAAAGTGAAGAGAACAAGAAGCCCAAGTATAATCTCCCTCGTACTGCGGAGGTTCGGCCGTGTGAATGGCCTTGTGATGATTTCTTGAGAGAATCCGGGATTCATGAAGATTTTTATTATTTGGGTGAGAATGTAGGCATCACCCCCTTCCTCCACGACCAACGCAAACAATATCTCTTACTCACCAATATCTTTGTGCAAAACTTTCATTTCCATGCTAGGAGCTCACCACCTTCGGTGGAATTTTATTTATATGATGAGCATAAGGAGATGTCACTTCGTGATTTTTGTCGGGTTTGTTTGATACCTTTTGAGGGCAGCGTAGAGGAACCACATCGTGATGATGTGGAGGGATTTATTTGATATGATTGTTGTAGGGGAAACGAGGAAAGTTTCAATGAAAGAATCACTAGCATACATTTTCCTGTTCTACGTTACTTTTCAATATTTGCTAGTAGATGCTTAATTGGTCGCGGGAACTGTGGGAACCTTAGTGCTCCTGATATTGTTATTTTGCGCCATGCCTTGTTTCAAGATACTACCTTCAGTTTAGGCGCTATTGTTGCTAAGCGGTTAAACCTGAACCGTACTAAGGGCCCCGTCCTTGGAGGCATCTTTGCCTCGCGCCTAGCTGCACACTTTAACATACCCATCAGACATTATGAGAAAGAGGAAAATGTGTTGCCTAATATTTTTCTAGATTATAAGAGCATGGTAGCACATGATTTTATTGTTAAGAATAAGAAGAAGTTGCTTAACTATAGACTGATTTTTGGTAAGAATAACTTTGAGACTTTTACCTTGCCTGCTCCCTCTTTGTATAACATATTTTCAGGCAAGTACCTTGTTTTACCGGAGGACGTTTATGCATACTGGAGTGTGACACCAGCTCCAGAGCCTGAGCCAGAACCACCCCAGGACCATTATCGACAGTCAGTTTATTAGTGGAATCCGGAGGAGATTGCCAACCAGTGGCACCCAGAGGACACTCCCCCTTACACCGGAGAGGGCTACTTTTATCCATGGGCATAGACCAACTTAGGCCAAAAGCTTAAACATGGGGGGGTACGTATTTCTCACCGACATTACATTCATGTTCACACACTCATGCTAGTTGTCGGTGCTCATACTTTTTCATTGTATCATCCATGATAGTTTATTTCCTTTTTAGCTTTCTTCTTTGTGCCTTAATAAACCTTAAGAAAAAACCAAAAAAATTAGTTGTAGCTTTTAGTTAGTTTACTTTCCATGCCTGTAGTAGTAGTAATTAAAAAGAAAGCCCAAAAAGATTTCTTGTTTTTCTTTTGCTTGTTGGGAGCTTTCCCGTGTAAATAGTTTTGTTTCTTTTATTTGGGGTCGAGAGGAGAAGACCATAACGAAAATGTTGAGTGGCTCTTATATGCATTATTGTTGATCTAACAAAGAGCCCATATTACCTTGTCTTCTCTCTTGAATTGAATGCTTGCAGATTCCAGCTTAGTCCAATGCACGTACAATATTATTATTATCCACACTATTCGGTCGTGCAAGTGAAAGGCAATAATGATGATATATGATGAACTCATTGAGATGAGGAAAGCTGGTATGAACTCGACCTCTCTTGTTTTTGTAAATATGATCAGTCCATCGGTCCTGATTCAGCCTATTATGAAATAAACATGTTTGCAATGACAATTAGAGATTATAGTTGCTTATGCCATGCTTAATATGCTAGGGGTTTATAATGGTTTACCTTGCGTGCCAACATGCTATTAAAATGGTTGTGATGTGGTATGATAGGGTGGTATCCTCTTTTGAATTATTCGAGTGGCTTGACTTGGCACATGCTCACGCATGTAGTTGAAACAAAATCAACATAGCCTCTACGATATTTGTGTTCATGGTGCATTATATCCTACTCATGCTTGCATTCGGTGTTGATTAATTTTAATGCATATTCATGACTATTGTCGCTTCCCAGTCTTTTTCTAGCTGTCACTTGTACTAAGCGGGAATATTGCTTGTGCATCCAACTCCATGAACCCCAAAGTTATTCCATATGAGTCCACCATACCTACCTATATACGGTATCTGCCTGCCGTTCCAAGTAAATTTGTATGTGACAAACTCTAAACATTCAAATAAACATTCTGTTTTGTATGCTCGAATAGCTCATGTATCAACTAGGGTTGTCTATATCTTCCATGCTAGGTAGGTTATTCTCAAGAGGAGTGGACTCCGCTCCTCACTCACGAGAAAATGGCTGGTCACCGGGATGCCCAGTCCCATGCTTTATGCAAATCAAATCAAAATAACTGCAAACAAAACTCCCCCGGGGACTCTTGTTAGTTGGAGGCACTCGTTGTTTCTAGCAAGCCATGGATTGATGCTTGTTGGTGGAGGGGAGTATAAACTTCACCGTTTTGCTTGGAAACCGCCTATAATGTGTGTATCATGGAAGATATCGAGATCTTTCGGTTGTTATGTTGACAATGAAAGTATACCACTCAAAATATTATTCATATCTATTTCAAAACCGAGCTCTGGCACCTCTACAAATCCCTGCTTCCCTCTGCGAAGGGCCTATCTATTTACTTTTATGTTGAGTCATCATCCTCTTATTAAAAAGCACCAGTTGGAGAGCACCGATGTCATTTGCATCCATTACTGTTAGTTTACATTGAGTATGACTTGACTGGATCTCTTTTACCATGAATTACAATGTCTAGTCAGTCCTTGATCTTTAAAGGTGCTTTGCATTTATGTTTTGTGGTCTCAGAAAGGGCTAGCGAGATACCATCTTGTTATATCATATTATGATTGTTTTGAGAAAGTGTTGGCACACGAGATTTATTATTATTGCTCGCTAGTTGATTATGCCATTGATATGAGTAAACATGAGACCTAAATGTTATTGCGAATGTGGTTAGTTCATAATCTTTGCTGAAAACTTGAATGCTGGCTTTACATATTTACAACAACAAGAGGAAACAGAGTTTGCAAAAGTTTTTCTTTATCAATTTCAGTTTATCAACTGAATTGCTTGAGGACAAGCAAAGGTTTAAGCTTGGGGGAGTTGATACGTCTCCAACGTATCTACTTTTCCAAACAATTTTGCCCTTGTTTTGGACTCTAACTTCCATGATTTGAATGGAACTAGCCCGGACTGACGCTGTTTTCAGCAGAATTGCCATGGTGTTATTTTTGTGCAGAAATAAAAGTTCTCGGAATGACCTAAAAATCAACGGAGATTACTTTTTGGAATTAATAAAAAATATTGGCGAAAGAATCAAGGCCAGGGTGGCCACACCCTGTCCACGAGGGTGGGGGCGCGCCCCCTGCCTCGAGGGCCCCTGGTGCTCCACCGACCCCAACTCCAACTCTATATATTCATGTTCAGGGAGAAAAAAATGAGAGAGAAGGATTCATCGCGTTTTACGATATGGAGCCGTCGCCAAGCCCTAATATCTCTCGAGAGGACTCATCTAGAGTCCGTTCGGGGCTCCGGAGAGGGGAATCCGTCGCCATCGTCATCATCGACCTTCCTCCATCGCCAATTTCATGATGCTCACCGCCATGCGTGAGTAATTCCTTCGTAGGCTTGTTGGACGGTGATGGGTTGGATGAGATTTATCATGTAATCGAGTTAGTTTTGTTAGGGTTTGATCCCTAGTATCCACTATGTTCTGAGATTGATGTTGCTATGACTTTGCTATGCTTAATGCTTGTCACTAGGGCCCGAGTGCCATGATTTCAGATCTGAACCTATTATGTTTTCATGAATATATGTGAGTTCTTGATCCTATCTTGCAAGTCTATAGTCACCTACTATGTGTTATGATACGGCAACCCCGAAGTGACAATAATCGGGACCACTCCTGGTGACGATCGTAGTTTGAGGAGTCCATGTATTCACTATGTGTTAATGCATGCTTTGGTCCGGTACTCTATTAAAAGGAGGCCTTGATATCCCTTAGTTTCCAATAGGACCCCGCTGCCACGGGAGGGTAGGACAAAAGATGCCATGCAAGTTCTTTTCCATAAGCACGTATGACTATATTCGGAATACATGCCTACATTACATTGATGAATTGGAGCTAGTTCCGTGTCACCCTATGTTATAACTGTTGCATGAATAATCGCATCCGACATAATTCTCCATCACCGATCCATTGCCTACGAGCTTTTCATATATTGTTCTTCGCTTATTTACTTTTCCGCCGCTACTGTTACAATCACTACAAAACTATATTACTTTTGCTACTGTTACCACTACTATCATATTACTTTGCTACTAAATACTTTGCTGCAGATATTAAGTTTCCAGGTGTGGTTGAATTGACAACTCAGCTGCTAATACTTGAGAATATTCTTTGGCTCCCCTTGTGTCGAATCAATAAATTTGGGTTGAATACTCTACCCTCGAAAACTGTTGTGATCCCCTATACTTGTGGGTTATCAAAGGCCCAGTGCAAATTGTTGTTTTTTTGCCTATTTCAGTGTTTCACAGAAAAGGAATATCAAATAGAATCCAAACGGAATGAAACCTTCGGGAGAGTTATTTTTGGAACAAACGTGATCCAGGGGACTTGGAGTAGGCGTCAAGAAATAAACGAGATGGCCACGAGGCAGGGAGGCGCGCCTGCCCCCCTGGGCGCCCCCACCCTCATGGGCCCCTCGCAGCTCCACCGACCTACTTCTTCCTCCTATATATATCCATATACCCCGAAAACATTCAGGAGCACCACGAAACCCTATTTCCACCGCCGCAACCTTCTGTACCCAAGAGATCCCATCTTGGGGCCTTTTTCGGAGCTCCGCCGGAGGTGGAATTGATCACGGAGGGCTTCTATATCAACACCATAGCCTCTCTGATGATGTGTGAGTAGTTTACCACAAACCTTCGGGTCCATAGTTATTAGCTAGTTGACTTTTTCTCTCTCTTTGGATCTCAATACAAAGTTCTCCTCGATCTTCTTGGAGATCTATTCGATGTAATTCTTTTTGCGGTGTGTTTGTCGAGATCCGATGAATTGTGGGTTTATGATCAAGTTTATCTATGAAAAATATTTGATTCTTCTCTGAAATCTTTTATGTATGATTGGTTATCTTTGCAAGTCTCTTCAAATTATCAGTTTGGTTTAGCCTACTATTGATCTTTCTTGCAATGGGAGACGTGCTTAGCTTTGGGTTCAATCTTGCGGTGTCCTTTCCCAGTGACAGCAGGGGCAGCAAGGCACATATTATATTGTTGCCATCGAGGACAAAAAATGGGGTTCATATCATATTGCTTGAGTTTATCCCTCTACATCATGTCATCTTGCCTAATGCGTTACTCTGTTCTTATGAACTTAATACTCTAGATGCATGCTAGATAGCGGTCGATGTGTGGAGTAATAGTAGTAGATGCAGAATCGTCTACTTGTCACGGACGTGATGCCTATATACATGATCATGCCTAGATATTCTCATAATTATGCACTTTTCTATCAATTGCTCGACAATAATTTGTTCACCCGCCGTCTTGAGAGAAGCCACTAGTGAAACCTATGGCCCCCGGGTCTATCTTTTATCATATAAGTTTCCAATCTATTTTATTTTGCAATCTTTACTTTCAATCTATATCATAAAAATAACAAAAATATTTATCTTATTATTATTATCTCTACCAGATCTCACTCTCATAAGTGACCGTGAAGGGATTGACAACCCCTTTATCGCGTTGGTTGCGAGGTTCTTATTTGTTTGTGTAGGTACGAGGGACTTGCATGTAGTCTCCTACTGGATTGATACATTGGCTCTCAAAAACTGAGGAAAATACTTACGCTACTTTGCTACATCACCCTTTCCTTTTCAAGGGAAAACCAACACAGTGCTCAAGAGGTAGCACCACCCACAACAATCTGTTTAATATCCGTGGCATCATCCGGAGGGAACATTTCGTCGAGCTTATTGATATCCCATGCAACACATGTTTGGTCCAGTAGGTCCGCACCTTCTCCACGCCCTGGACAAACACCGCGCCCAGTGGCAGCAGGCTCCCTTGGCGTGGTATCCATGGATCATGGCGGATGTTCACGGACGAGCCGTCCCCAATTCGCCATACGATACCTTCTCGAAGCAGGTCTCGCCCATGAAGAATGCTCCTGAATGTATATGACCCACCCGGCGGACAAGTGGCACTCATAATTGAGCTCTCACTGAAATACCGATCGCGAAGGACCCTGGCACAAAGAGAATCCGGCACCTGCAAAATCCTTCATGCATGCTTGCTTCGCCAATAACGTCTGGTTGAAAGCCTCAGGGTCCCGGAAGCCCATACCCCCAATGCGTTTAGACTGGCAAATTTTATCCCATGCAATCCAATGCACTTTCCTTTCACCATTTATTGCACCCCACCAGAATTTCGAGGAGATTGAAGTCATGTTCCGGCACATCTTCTTCGAGAGGTGAAAACAACTCATAGTGAAAGTAGGTGTGGCCTGAAGGACAAATTTAACAAAAACTTCTCTCGTCTTCTTTGATAGGCCTTGTCCCTTCCATGCACACTGCTAACTGAACAGTTGGAGTGTTGGGCGGTGATCAGAAGTCGTAAAGAGCCAGAGTGCACTAAGAAGGTCGTGCTTGTTTTTTCTCTTCTTTTTGACGTGAGGGTGAGGCTGTGCTTGTATAAAATAAAAATGACAATATCTAAGAGACCTTTTCTCCGAGCTCTTTCTCCCCTTTCCCTTGGTGGTTAGGGCAAACTCCCATCCAAACTTTGGCGGTTATCTTGTGGATTCGTCTCCCCTCTCTTCGCCGCTCCGACGGCTGGTGGCGGGGAGGAAAATACCATGGCCTTCGATTTGGCTAGTAGCTTAGGTTAGGTTGTGTTTAGTCCTTGCAAGTGCGAAACTCGGGCGGATGGCGCCATTTCTTCTTCGAGTTTGTCTTTCGGGTTTCAATCCTCACCGAGTTCATTCATTTGGACGTAGTCAGCGGACCTCCGCCATAGATTCATGCCGTCTTCTTGGAGCGGCGAGGTTAGGATTTCTCGTTGTGGGAGCATGACGACGAGATTTGATGTCAGTTGCTTCAGATGTATTTATAGGTTCAACAACGACGACAACGCTCCAGGGCGCCGCCCTTTAGGGGCATGTGCACGAAGATTATTCGACTCTCGTTGACAAGGTCAAACCGACTACAGTATGGGTGTCACGACCATAGTGATCACTCGGTGATCTAGAGTCCTTGACGTAATTTTTTATCATATTTGATTTGAGGTGTTTTAAACTCCTTATGAAATTTATAATAAATTTGGATTTTTTTCAGTAAATAAGTTGTAGCTGTGCTCGTTGATTCCACAGGTGATTGTATCATGTTTGTATCGGTACACCACTAGTATGCTAGTCCTCACGGGTCAATTTCACTGACGGCTCGCTCGCCGGTGTCCCCAGAAAAAGGGGCAAAAGAAAGAAGAAAGGACCCACGCGTCCACCACCACCCTCTGTGCGTGTCCCGGACCAGACTCCGCCTAACTTTATGGCGAGGATGGCTACCAAACAGCATCACGCGCTGCTCATACAAACGCCCGCCCGCCCGCCCGCCCCTGCCCCCCCTGCTGGCTGCCGCGAAAGAAAACCAAACCGTAGAGAAACACTCGCGCGATCGCCGGAAATGCCCTGCCGCCGCCGCCACCGCCGCCGCTGCTAGTGCAACTTGCTCCTCCTGACCCCTGTGCTGTTGGGTTTTATGCCCGCTTCGCTTCCCCAATTGTTTACTGCCAGCGAATCTTCTCCCTCCTCGCGCACCGTCCTCTGCCCCCGCCCGCTCACCCGCTCCCGCCTCTGCGGCTGCGCTTGCCGACAGGCCTTTTTGCCGACATGGCGGGTTCGTGGGCGGTCGGCACTTGACGGCGGCGTCGGTCCGGGTTCTGCCGCCGAGGCTCCGGGAGATGGGGCGGCGCCAAGGAGGGAACGGGTGGGGCGTCTGCGCCGCCCTCGCCCTCGCCTCGCTGGTCTCCGCTGTCGTCATCCTTGGAGGTGGAGGTATGTGGAGTGGAGTTACCGGCGTGCTTCTCTCGGGTGGTTTCGCGGTTTCCTGCTGTCGTTTTAGTCCGACCAGCATCATGCGTGTCTGAATGCCGCCTTGCTCGTGAGAATTTTCGTGGGTTTAGCTGCCAAACCCCGAGCCTCGGCGTTAGTTTATTATGGCCAATCAAACTGGCTGTGTAGATTCCGCGTGGCAACTCCAGCCACCGTTGTCGGGCACTTTGATTGCTGGAATTGGATGGCAGATTGATGTTTAGAGAGCGTTGTTTGTGATCTTCAGCTGCCCCAAATCTTAAGCAGAGTACTATACGAGAGACACACGATTTGTTTACATATTATAAAGTGGGATCGTTCACTTTTAACTTCTAATCAGTACCTAGATTAGTGTCGAGCAGTACCAGATATATGATGGATGAAAGGTCACCAGCGTGCCTAATTACTTTTCGAATTATATTTTATTAGCACTTTATTGTGATTCTGTATCAGCAACGCACTGGCCAGATATATGTATGTAATCCTGACCAAATAAATATAATAATTATATGCGTGCTTAATTATTTGACTAATTATATTTTCTTTTAGAACCTTGTTTTCACTAATTAAGATTTCGTCTTACTTCCAAACGTAACCACGTTCCTTTTTGTTCTGTAATGACGACTGCAGTTATGGCTTTCTATTCTATGGCAGTAAATAATTGAATGTCATATTTACTTTGTTTCTGAAGGTCATCAGCAATCTCATGCACCTGCCTTTGGTCGTAAAGTTCTTCTATCCATAACAAGTGGCCATCCACAAATCAACCTGGATAATATACTTCACCCGTCACAACTACAAGTTCCAACATTGCAAAGCTTAGGTGTGTAACTAAACATGCCTATGGGCCAATGATTTCAAAATTTGTTGATCTGCTGTATGATTGTAGTTTAAATTCAATTAACAATTATGTTCTAGGGCTAACTGTAAAATTATCAGCACCAACTAGTACTAGTACAGATGTTAACAAACAGTATGATCATTACGCACCGAGCCCAACAATAAAACATGAAGGTACCTTTTGTAACTCCGACTTATTATATGTTTTCCTTCAATGCCATGTCAAGATTTTTTTTTAACACATGATTTTTTAATGGAAATGGTTTACACTCTTTGGCTTCCTCAGATGAAGCTGTGTCAGCGTCCAAACAGGCAGTGCTGCCTAGAATGCAACCTAGTCTTTCACCGGATCATTTTTATCAGTCACCAGAAATATCTTCATCTATACAGAGTCCAGGTGAATTGCTGTTCAGTATGATGCTGAACTCTACCTGTATCTGTGTAACTGTGAAATCCAGTTTCGAATAACGAAAACTTTATTGCTTTATTCAAAGGCCAACCTTCCCCTCCTTCACAAATGGTTTCTCCAGCTACTCAAACAGGCAATCATCATCTTCAAGAACAAATGCCTGCAGCTTCGCCATCTCTTCCAGTTGAACCACATGCGTCTCATCCTAAAATTGCTGTGAACACTCCAGCTGCCGCACATTTTTTAACACAGCCACCCTGGTGTAAGAACTATCTGGATCTGCTTTACGTCCTCAATGTCATTACCATTTGGTCAATTATTTGTTTCTCAATTTTCATATAATTTTACCTTGACCAGCATCTCAACAGCCTCCATCTTCACCTTCCACTGGCAGTCAATCAACACAGCCAGCTCCTTTACCCCGTAGATATGGCCATTGTAAGATTGTTTGATCTGATGTTATATCATGTTATTTGTTTTAGTTAATATACACTGTGTTGTTACTTTATTAGCTTAATAAAATGGTGTCAACTTCTCATATTTACCTAACCCAGAATCTGTTGCGACCTGTGATTCGTATGGCAAGCAGCTCCTTCGTCATTCCATACTCCTCCAACAGGCCAGGACACACTTAGAGTACCAGTTGCTTCACCTCCAGGAGAACCACCCAGCAAAAAAAAGCCACCACAGGAAGGTATAGTTTTTATTGATGTCTAGTCATATAGCTGGTCCATACGTTTCAAAGTTTTCAGTTTTTTCTCACCCAGATTTTGGTTTATATAACCTTTTATGTATGTGTCAGTAGTACCACCGACGCCCATCGCTCCTGCATCCAGTCAGGACAAGGATGGCATATCATTTGCTAGACCTCCAAATAACTTGCCAAGTCACAGCAGCTCACCGCCAAAAGGTTCAGTCTACCTGATTCAGTGCAGATTTTTTTCATAGCATTTCTAAAGGAGCTATTTGCTTCGGAATAGGCACAAGGGAGACTAATCATTTAACTCCTGCCGCTCCACCTTCGATACACTGGGCCATTCAAACTCCCCCACAAGAGAGGCAACGTCCCCATTCAAATGGTACTGAACTCAATCATGTCATTCTGTAGATTTATCCTCTTCATTTATGCACTCCAAATATATGATGGGCAATATCTGCTGTTTGTCCATCATCAATCACTTGTGCCGTTGACGGGACTAGGTGCGCTAAGGAGCGGAGATCACATTTTTTGTTCTTATACATCACTGTGCAGGACCAGCTGCTTCTCCAACAACAACAATCCATCCTGCCAACCATGGGAAGGCCAATGGCGTTCCAGTTGCATCACCTTTAAAAGGCAGACATCACCATTCCATAGCTGTAAATAATACACATGGGATCCATGGGGCTCCAACTGTGGCACCGTCAAAGGGAAGGCATCACCGTTCCTTGCCTGTCAATAGGACATCTGTAGAAGGTATCCCATCAAGGCACCAACCATACCTACTAGGCCACAACCATAATGAACTTATTGCCGATAGTGAAATTTATGAATTTATATTGTGCAGGACCTGTCCATTCTCCCCAAATTTCTCCCAGCATCCATAGGAGAAGACATGGCATTCCAGTTGCTGCACCACCAAAGGAACCTTCCAGCCATGTACCACCTGCAAATCATAAACACCACAAAGGTATCCACAATCCCACTAGCGAAAAGATAATTAGAAATAAGTACATTCATCTCAGTAAGTGATGTTTGGTGCAGGTTCCTTTCCTGTCATAAGCCCTGCTCCACATAGAACTGGTAATGCTTCTGCAACAAGCCATGGACATTCAGGTTTAGATCATAGTCCTGCTCCAGCACCACTAGTCTTGTCTCCATCGAGTGGAAAAGATGGAAACCCAGTGTATGCTCCGCATCACCCTCATCAATATCATTCACCTTCATATTCTCCAGGTTAGTTGTGATAATTGTAGGAAAAGAAGTGGTAATTCACAATTGTCCAACTTAATCTCATATATAGACAACAGAGTAAAGGCCAAATGGGCTAATATACGTATGTATTGCAATTTGCTCTTATTCTTTACATTATCTCATCCCTTCTAGCTCCTCAAAATGGAATGAACACAGGTTCAAACAATGTAGCTACAGGATGCTACCGAGTGATATAGAATGCTATAGGAAGCCTACACGAGATTGTCGCCCCGGGCCGCGGTCTGGCGTGCCCGGGGTTTGTCTGCACCCTACAACCACACCTTTCCGAAGGCACTAATATATTGAGTTAGGTTGGGTTCAACCGTGCATGCTGACTGACATCCTTGAGAACTGATTATGCTAATGCATTGATAAGTACACATACGTTTCATCAGTAATGCCAGAATTGTGAAATGGCCATATTTGCAGACTAAATATTACTCCCTCCGACCCATAATAAGTGTCGCAGTTTTGAACTAAGGTTGAACTAACCTTAGTTCAAAACTGCGACACTTATTTTGGATCGGAGGGAGTATGATTTAAAGTAAATATTTTGTCCACAATATTGGTTGAGACTCATCCAAGCGTGCGGAGTATATCCTAGCTCTACTACGGGCATTTGGCTATATGCAAGTATTTATCACGAGGTCCTCAATTTCGATCCTGCATTAAATACGTTGAAAGTGTCTTCTTTCTCTATTCATGCTGAATCCAATAGGGCCAGAAGCAATCTAGGTTTACATGGCTTTAATATGAACTAGCCGGAATTTTCCCATGCAATTGCGTGTCAAGATCCTTTTTTTCTTTCTATATGACTTCTTTTAGCAACCAAGCAGGTGTTCTGCCATTCATATAATAGGGGAAAAGAGTTGCAAATATTTACAAGAAAAGAAAAAAAGACTAGTTACAAACTTCATATAAAATATATACTAACTGTATTTGTGATACAACTATAAATAACTACGCGTATCTGATTGATATGTAATGCTGGACCCACTATAACCGACGACGTGGATCTTTCTCTTTTTCATCTGATTAATGTAGTAACTTCTAGGCCTCCAAAGTGAATGTGTTGTTTTCTGGTTGATGAATGGTAACCTAATTATAATTGACTTAAATTTATGTACAATTGTACATCCAGAACCTGCTCCACCACCTGACAATTCTGCAGTTAGAAAGCCCAGGGCTTTGGCACCAGCACCAAGTCATTCCTTGCCGCCTCCACCTCCAAATTCATGTATGATACATATACTTTATTGCCGTCTGAAATTTATCAATTCAAATATTCTGTATATTCAATTTAACCGGGCTGCTACATTTTAAGTACTAATCGCTCAGCTGTGGTTCACTCATCCTTTTTTTTTTTGCTAGACTGCACGGCGTTAAATTGTAAAGATCCTATGACCAATAGTCCTCCAGGAACAACATGCCTCTGTGTGTTGCCAATAAAAGTTGAGCTTCGATTAGGTATAGCACTGTACATGTTCTTTGCATTGGTCTCAGAACTTGCACAAGAAATTGCATCTGGAGTGTTCATGAACCAAAGTCAAGTTCATGTTATGGGAGCAAATGCTGCAACTGAAGACCCTGAGAAGACAATTGTCCTCATTGATCTTGTGCCACTGGGAGCAAGATTTGACAATACAACAACACTTACAGTATTTGAAAGGTTTTGGCACAAACAGGTCATCATAAATCCTACGGATTTTGGAAACTATGATGTGTTATATGTTCAATACCCAGGTGAGAGTTCTTTATAACTACTTTTGTGTTATTCATCTTAATACTGTTTTCCTTATGTTAACATCTTCCTACCTATCATGTCGGTTTTTTAATCTTTGATTTGACTTGATTCTGCAGTTGCTTTGTTTATTATTCAGGTCTCTAGTCATCTATCACTCTGTTTCTCTCTGGAAAAATGGTCATGGTAATACTTTGTTTCATTTACTCATTCAGGTCTTCCTTCGTCACCACCATCAGCTCCTGGAAATCTGAACAACAGTCTTAGCAATGGAAATGATCAAAGGTTACACCCACTTGCTGCTGATATAGGAAACCACAGAGAAACAAAAAGCAGAGGCATAATTGTGATTATTGTCCTGTCAAGTGTCTTTGCTTTAATTTTATGTGCTGGAGCTGCATTGGTGATTTATTTCAAGCTTAGAAACCACCATCATTTAACCGAAGCATCACTTACGCCAGAAAAGCCTGCAGGTAGCAAAGCCATTTTTCCTAAGGATTCCTGTTTCTGTTATTCCACTTAATACAAATATAATGTTTTTAGCTTTCAGAAGTTGGGAATTCTTGTTTTATGTTACCTATCACTGGAAAGCAACTGTTTATGAAAGATTTTATTTCATGCTTTACTGGTCAAAGCACTTAGAACAGCTTTGAGCAAAATCTGAAGGGGCTAAAGCTACAAAATTAACGTTAAACGCTGTTTTGCTTACTGTTCTTTTCTTTTTCGTCAATGCTTGCATTGGAAATGCAGATTCTGCAGTAGCCGGGAGTAGGCTAGAAAGCAGACCTATCTCGGCATCACCGTCATTCAGCTCAAGTATAGTGGCATATAAAGGATCAGCAAAAATATTTAGTTTGGTTGAAATGGACAGAGCTACACAGAGATTTGATGAGTCCAGGATAATCGGTGAGGGTGGTTTTGGCCGTGTTTATGAAGGTATTCTTGAGGATGGAGAACGGGTTGCTGTCAAAGTTCTTAAGAGAGATGACCAGCAAGGAACCCGGGAATTCTTGGCTGAGGTTGAGATGCTTAGCCGATTGCATCACAGGAACTTGGTTAAATTGATAGGTATATGCTCGGAGGAGCATATGCGATGTTTGGTATATGAGCTTGTTCCGAATGGAAGTCTGGAATCTCACCTGCATGGTAAGACTTTGTTCCTTCTGTCACTAGACCTTCAGTTTATCAGAATTCCTTTACTGTTTTCATGAGAATTTCAGTTTTACCGCTTCACTTAGCCTATTTCTTTGTTAGACGGAGACGTATTAGATTAGCGGAGCACTTTAGTGACAATAAAATTTAGAAGTACTTTTGTAGTATTATACAGCTGTTATAATAGAGTGCACATATGAACACTGATATGCTAAGACATGAAATACCCGCACATATGAACACTGTTATGTCGCAAAACCCATCTTTTCAAACTCTTGGTACTTCTGACGGGTTACAAGCTGGTCATCCCTCTTAGGGCTTAGGCCCATGATAAGTCTGTCAATTAGGTAACCTGTATAACATGGATGTGCAAACTTATAAACAGAGTATTTTATGATTCCACACAGGATCAGATAAGGACACTGCTCTGCTTGATTGGGATGCCAGGCTTAAAATTGCACTTGGGGCGGCACGAGGTCTTGCTTATTTGCATGAAGATTCAAGTCCTCGTGTTATACACCGTGACTTCAAGTCAAGTAACATTTTGCTGGAACATGACTTCACCCCCAAGGTTTCAGACTTTGGCCTAGCAAGAACTGCTATAGGCGAGGGGAACGAGCATATCTCAACTCGGGTTATGGGAACTTTTGGGTAAGTTGGATCTCTCAACTCTTTCATAATATCCTCGACGTATCTTAAACTTATGGCGGGTTCTTGATAGGTATGTTGCTCCTGAATATGCGATGACCGGGCATCTTCTAGTGAAGAGCGATGTCTACAGCTACGGTGTCGTCCTCCTCGAGCTTCTTACGGGCAGGAAACCTGTAGATATGTCAAGGCCTCCAGGGCAAGAAAACTTGGTGACGTGGGCCTGTCCTTTTCTGACAAACAGAGATGGTTTGGAAACACTCATCGATGCATCACTTGGAAGTAGCATCCCGTTAGACAGCATCGCAAAAGTAGCAGCAATTGCTTCCATGTGTGTTCAGCCAGAGGTGGACCAGCGGCCGTTTATGGGGGAAGTTGTTCAGGCCTTAAAGTTGGTATGCAAAGAAGGCAGTGAGTTCAACGAGTCAAGAAGTTTTAGCCAAGATTTGCACATCCAAGACGCTGAGATTATAAGTAGGGCAAGTCTGGATATGGATGCAGGCCCAGTGCTGTCTACCGAGCAGTTCACTGCATCGGCGCGTTACGATACGCTGGATGCCTCTGGTTCTTTTCGGCGGTATTCAAGTTCAGGTCCTCTGAAGGTCGGCAGAACTGAACGGAACAGGGAGCGAGGCTTATCAACAGGTAGCTCAAGTGAACACTGTGGTCTACAACGATTTAGGATGGATTCAGAGTAGTCAACGTGCGGGCTCATTTTGATGACCTGCGCAACGAGGAAGTACCATTGGCTTATTTTCTGCGAGCGGGCCGGACTTCATATTTACTGTGAATATTTCAGAAATGGAAACGATGCCATAAACGGTGTACCGGATGAGGAGCGACCCAGTGGTGGATGGCAATGTAGGCCTGGCATACATAATAGTTGTGCGGGCTTTCTGTAGCCTTTTCCCTAACGAACTGCACCCGGGGAGCTTCACAATAGAACAAGAGAACTCCGTTTGCTGGTTCTTCAACTGCAAGTCCTTGTGCGGGCTGCAGAAGAAGTGCAGCGGAGGATTGCACTTCAAAGGAAATTTCCCCTTTCCTCTGGGGAGAGTGCGTGTGGGTGGTTGAGCTTGTCGAGACCATGGTAGAACACACGTGAAAAGTAGTGGCGAAATAAATATAAGATGTAGGATATGACTCTTCTCTTTATTATTCAGTCCTCTTATTCAGTTCTTAGGAGAAGATATGTATGTGTTCAATTTTGTATCTCTGCCCCTTAATATATATATAGGTGGCTTGATAAGTGTAGCTGAGTAGGAGTTTAGCTCTCCTTTTCTTGGAAAGTGGAGAATAGACTGTAGGGGTTCAAATCCTAACACTCATTCTTGGACCGCTACTCGTAGTATGTTCCAGCTCTGGTAAAACTTGCAAAACCCTATTACGGGAAAATGGAGAAAGGATACTTGCATACTATGCCTTTGTTGCATGAATTGCATCGTAAAAAATCTTGCGTTGAGAAACTGCAGTAAAATTCGAACAAGGGAAGAAGTGTACAACCTTGTCTTTTGGCCGTGAAGTTTCTCCCCCCCACATTCTGCACTTTTCTAAAAGCCTGTTCGGAGTCCCTCCGCTCCACAACTCTGTTCCTAGAGCAGGCGGGGTCGACCCGAATACTATTAACTCCATGGAGTCGGCAGTGCGGAGCGGAGCGAGCTGCAATTAAAATTTGTGGAGCGGGGAAAGAGGTGCTCTGCAGGTCCGAGGATTTCATGGACTACCGAACTGTCTCTAAGTCTTCTCATTCCAATTGCTTGGACTGATCTCCCAGTGTGACCGTAGGAAATGACTTAGTGAATAGATGTACTAGATCATCACAAGACTTGGTCGCCCCCTCAGTCGTCAAGAGGAGCCCGCCTCCGACGATAACTGGGAAGAGGCGGCCGAGTGGTCGGACAAGGAGGCTCCGATGGCTTCAGACCACCGAGGATGAGCAAAGAGAAGCTCATGGCCGGGCTCTGTGCGTCCCTCTTAAGTAGATGGGTTGGCCCAGGTGCCACCGTCGCCACTGCAAAACCATGGTGTTCAGGTTGGTTTAATTAAGTTTTTAGTTTAGTTTAGATTAATTTTGAATAGTTTGGATGTAATATACATCAAACTAGTTGAATTCCGTTAAATTTAAATCCAATATATCAAACTAGTATAAATTTCATCAAATTTGCAAGTTTGAAATGTTTAAACTGAGATAGCCTTAACGTGTCAAGGGACATTTAAGGGCGCCCATTTAAGCATCCACGGTGGAGATGCCCTAACACTAGCACGAGAATGAACTGAAGAACTATCGTAAAAAAGCAAGTTAATTCTGGCACCGCTCACAGCATGTCAAGAGAGACCAACAAACTTAATTGTTGAAACTGCATTTCAGGTTACATGAGGTCAAAATATTTTCGTACGACATGGTCCAGAAGGTACAAATCAAAAACCAATCACACCCATCTGGTGACACAACACCTTTCTGGAACAAACCACACTGAAAGAATAGTGGGGAGTGGCAGTATTCGTCTAGTAGATGCAGTCGCTTACATGATCACTTCGAAACTGTAGGGCTCCAGCATCAAATCATTTTACATGACGAAGAAAATCGGCAACTGTTGGAGAAGACCAACAAAAATAAAGACTGCACTGAAGAAGCATGGAATGCAAAAGACAGACAAGAATCAAGCCAATAAAGCAAGGGGAGAGGAGATGGACACCAAGGCAAGGACTAAAGCACCTACAGTGTACATTTCTGCGTGTCTGTTAGGTCGCTGGAGCTTCCTTTTCTTCGGATACAGCCACAGCTGCTGACAGCCAGTCTGACGCTGGAGCTTCGAGTTCAGGCTCGACATGGCCGTGCACATTCAGAGGAGTGACAGATATCTGTAGGTTGTAGAAGGGGGAAACGATTAGGCACCTGGAGAACACAGCACACACACACACACACACACACACACACACACACACGAGAGAGAGAGAGAGCTCACAAATCCATTTTCCAAGGCTCTCACATCGATATCGTCATCCAAATCTTTGTGCAGCTTCTCGATGAACTGCATTTTTTTATGAAGCCAGGTAAGAAAAGGATGCGCAGAAAGCTTTGACTGTGTTTAAATGTGCTTACTAACATGCTTGATTCAAGGGTATTCTAGATGAATTTTGGAGGATTCTCATCCTTAGGAAATTTCCCCTTATTCCTTAGGTTCATTTGTACTAGATTTCATAGAAAAATATCCATCCACTCTAACCTCATCCTTACGAAATTTTATCTTTTTCCTGTGCACAGCCAAACAACCATATAATTCACTATGTTATAACATTATTCCTGTATTTTTCCTATCCTTGCGTTTTACAAATCCTGTGAATCAAAGAGGCCCTCAGAAGTCAGGAGTACACTTTCACTTCTACAAAAATAAACACTAGAATGACCTTAGGCTATTTACAATCTCCATATGACCATAAGTACCTAGTTTAGTTGCTTAAAAGTTCATTTTTGTTTTGTGCCTGGCCAAAGGAGTGGAGCTATGTGTTTTGATTGTGCTATACAAGAGCTCTCGAAAATACATTTACCTCGGCACGGAAAGATTTCTTCACTACTTCTCGAGCTTGTTGCTTCCCTGCAGCTGCAACAGACTCGACCTCAACTGTCTTCCGCTGAGTACTACCTCTGCGTGCAGCTCCCTGAAGATAAAAGGATAAACCAATTTTATATTGCACTAATGATGACATGATAAACTTCTTTGTAGTAAAAGATTTGCTTCATACTGCTGCAGAAGCATCCTTCCCAAGCTGTGCAAGCTGAATACCAAGGCTTTGATGCATGCCCATGAAGTGAGCAGCAGGTTGAGGCCTACTTGTCGACACAGCTTGCCAGCTTTGAGCAGGACTGTATATGCTTTGCTTGGTCAACTTGAAACCCTGGCATCAGGAGCAGGAGGGAGAGAGAGAGAGAGAGAGAGAGAGAGAGAGAGAGAGAGAGAGAGTTAATTATGTGTTAAAAAGGAACCAAAACTACCAATGTGCTGAAGATTTTTGCCTGTCACAGTTGTGAAAAATAATACAAATTTAAACAGAAGATTCCAAAATGACCTGACTTCCCCATTATCAACATATAAACAAATACCATTGTTCCTCCAATTTAGTAAGGTTGATTTGTTGTACATCTAATTGCAGCATTGTCATTAATTCTTAAATAGAAATCAGGTGTCCCTTTTGTCAAAAAAAATCATTAATATTATAGGATGGAGCCAAAGTAAAGCTAACTTATGAGTTATGACCATGCTACTCCTGGTGAGGTCCAAAGCAAAATACCAGATCAAGAGACAAATAGATACACATCGCAGTACTATGATAGATAAGTCATCAGCAGAAGAGAGTTAACCACTGGAGACACGACACGGGTTTTTATCTAAAAAGATAAGGTTCAGGTGTCAAAACAGGGCAACTTCTGTGTAATACATTTTTTCTATCATTGGATTGTCAGTGAGGTGTGCATCACGTGCTTCAAATGGACAGACACTTCGAAAACGTAGTTCACTGACAACATACATTCTACATTATAAATTGCAGAAACTTGTTGATTTACACTTTAGACTAGCCTCTAATAAACGTAATTGGTATATGATGCTCTGAAGTTGAGGATATAATAAGTTATATACTTATATGTACTGCTCTGGGTCACAAACAATAGCAATAGCATGGTCCAGTATGCTTCTCACTAAAAGACAAAGTGGACAACAAGTAGAAGGATTCATGTACTTCTACAGCTATGATGCTATTTTTGGCTCTAAATGGAGTTTGAGTACAAAGTTTTATTCACAAAATAACCTTATTTGCAGCTGGCGAGCTTGGAACCCCAACATTCAGCAGGCACCCTTTGAGGAAAGTTCCCTTCTCAATATCTGCCAAGGCAGCATGTATCAGTGGCAAACACAGCCCAGCTGCATCCTTGAAGTCATCGTCTTTGGTTTCATCCTTCTTCCTAGTTGCATATATGCACCACTTGTTATTAGCTTGTGTTACCGAGTGAATAAACCATACCAGGAATGATATAATAGATTTGGGACACAGTTTTAATGTGACTAATCGCATACCCACCAATTCAATGAGATTGCAATTGAAGGTACCCCACACATTAAGGCCTCTCTTGCAGCAGCAATGGCAGAAGAGTGGAACCTACACAGATTTGTAATCAATTACATAACTAAACTGAAACAGACTATAAATGGGCCACTTGTGAAACAAGAGCATACATCTCATAGCCGCAGTTTGGCCCAGTATTGATACCGCTGATCACCTGCAAACCAAATGGAATCATCCTCTCAATGACAAAGCATAATAAATCCACCTTTTCCCCTAAGCATAGTTAACAAGCACAATACCAAAGCAGGTGCCGACCAAGAAAATAGCCTCCCAGATAATGCCAATGAGATACAATCCACCGGCGTCCCTACATTAAGAGTCGTCGCAATTAGCATAGAGGAAACTCACAGTACCCAATGGATGAGGAATGGTATGATACAAATGGCGCACAAATGGAGGAAGAACCCTCACCTGATATCTCAAAAGCCTTCGCCCCTGTAAAATGGACGGATGTCGCAGACACAGTCTCCCGGATGGTAATGGAGTGACCACAGACAGGCTTGTCCCTTCAAATTAAGAAAATGTTGTGATTAAATTGCTCTAAGAACCACAGGGATGATGATTAATGATGGATTAGGGAGTTACAGTAGTTCACGAAAAAAATCCAGCCAAAACGATGAATCTCAAGAGAAAAATGTAACGTGGAATCAGGAGGTTGGGCGTTCGGATTGGGGGACATACGATTCAGGGGCGCACACGTGGACGTCGCATCGGCCGCCCTTGACGAGGGCGTCGACGAGCGCCGCGAGACCCGGCGACTGGATCCCGCCGGCGCAGGTCAGAAGTACGACAGGCTTAGCCGGCGCGTCATCGGCCGCCGTCTCCGCTGTCGGGGCCTCGGCCTCGGCCGCGGTGGAGCCGGCGTCCTCGGGCGAAGGCGGGCGGCGGGCGGCGAGGACGGACTGCAGATTGGACACGAGCCCCGAGGGGAGGGGATTGGGCCTCCGGGACTCGTCGCCTGAGCTCGCGGCCATCGGTTTCGCCGGAGAGATGGACGGGCGTTGGGAGAGAGAGGGGGAGGGGGGTACGGAGGAAGGGAGGAAGAGGCAAATGTTCCAGGCGAAGCGGAGGAGGAAAATGGAGTGGAATGGGGTGGGCGCGCATAGTTTATGGATTTATCCGGACCGGGCCCGCTTTACGTGTCGAGCGAGCGTCTTTTTGACCCGCACAGATTTGAGGGAAAGGTCAAGTATACTGCTCAAGCAAAAGTGTGCCAAAATTGCTTTGTCAATTGTCATGGTTCGTTAGTTAATCTCACACTTCGTCCCTTTTCTCGGGTTACCTACTCCACGATCTTCAATTGTAAACTTCCGACTACTTTTTTACATATATAATTATTTTATGCCCAATCCTATCTGTTTGATTTGTCCCTAGTTTCGGAAAACCTTCAGTTATGCCCAAGCATGTTTGCTCCTCTTATGCTTTTATCCTTTGTTTGATTTAAAAACTTCATAAAAATATTAGCTTAGAAAATGCAAATAAGATACCAAAATGTTCAAAAAGACATCACTTATATGTGCATGTCATTTGCATTCATGACAAAAGTCTTGTTTATATTTTTTTAGGTTTAATAACTTTAAAAATGTTAATAAGCTTGTGTTGCTTAAACAACACTTTTGTCGTGAATACAAATGACATGCACATATAGGTGATATTTTCCTGAATATTTTGATATCTTATTTGCATTTTTTTAGAATTAATATGAATTTGTTACGAAGTTTTCAAAGTAACAGTCAAAGGGCAAAAGCATAAGAGGAGTAAACTCACTTGGGAAGAACGGGGTGTTTTCAAAATTAGGAGCAAATCAAACGAAGGAGATCCAACTAGGGGCATAGATTGAATTATCCCCTTTTTCTTTTCTTTTCTTGAAGTCTATCCTTAGAGCATCACCAATCATTCCCTAAAAAACTCTTCCTAAATACCCCTCGTCCCAAAATAAGTGTCTTAACCTTAGTACAACTTTATACTGACACATTTTTTTAGGACAGAGGGAGTATGATTTTACCCTGTGTCCATATAATTTAGGGGAAGTTGAGAGGTGAGCTGCTTTTACAGTATTCGTAAAAAAACTAAAATCTAGTTTTTTTTCATTGTGTCTTTAAATTAATGTACAAATGAGATATGCATGTCAATTCTATAAACATAGTAATTCAAAACAACATTATTCCAACAAATATAAGTAACATTATTTGCAACCACAATATATGAAATATGATTGAAAACTCGACGCCAAATTCGAACACAACTAATGTTCCAAATCATTTGGAGTAAAAAAATCATGAGTGAGTTCATTGACCAAGAAGCGACCAGAAATGTTCAATAAGATCATCACAAAGTTGTTCATGCCCCGCCTGGTTTTCAATTTGGCGATGCATTTCAAGAAATTTCTGGAGTCGTCGATCGTCCCTCTGTGGATCAATAAGTGGTGTGTGATCTTTGTTTCCCTCATTCACATAACCCTAGTTCTGGTGGATGTTCCCGCTCGTCTTATATGACTATGTTGTGCAAAATCACACATGCTGTCATGATGCACCACAAATTCCTTTTGGTGCCCCAATTGTGTAGGGCCACAAACAATGGCAAAGCATGCTTGCAGAACTCCAAATGCATGTTCAACATTCTTCCTACATGCTTCTTGACACCATAGTCTCCGCAGACAACGAGATAGACATGTCAAGTTCTTCTTCCTCATATGAGCTTGAGTCCTAAAAAACCCAATGAGAGAGTTCATCTACAAGGCAAAATCACATAATTTAGATGGGGATTCTTTGATAGATAAAGAATCTGGGTGAGCAAATCGTCAAACACCTTGGGGATGAAAGAAAATGGTGACCGGTTGGGCAAGGTCTGGCGAAGCAGCGATGATCACACACGGGAGGAGGTCGGCTGGAGCAGAGAGGGTGACGAGCGATTGTCGACAGTGAGAGGAAGCTGGCTGGAGCGGGTGGTAGTTGTTGACCGCCAGTCGCCGGGAGCAAGGAGGTGGGCTGTCGCGGGGACATGCTGGTTGGCGGGGGGGGGTGCCGGACGGAGCATGATGATGTGAGGAGACGTGTGTTCAAGGGAGTTGATTTTTCGACGGTTGGCACCCGCCACGTTTAAGGGAAATTATGAGGGAGCTCCATCCCCCCTATATGGATGGGGAGTAGGGCTGATTACATGAGGCCTTGTATTTTTTTCCAGTTTTATGGGAACTGTTGGAGTTTGGCCCGGCTCCATCTAAACCAGAAATTTTATGAGATAGGGAATTATTGGTGATGCTCTTAGGACTTGATTCATTAAAAGAGTAGAAGAGAATCCTAATTACACGCCCAATGCACTTTTGGATGTGCATACAAATTTCTATGCATGCATCGAACTCCATTTTTTAATGAGAGAGATAATGAACTACAGATTTACATATCAACCCAAAAAACCCGGCTTCGAGAGGTTAAAGATAAAATCATCGTCTCCATAGTCAAAGCATTTGCTTGGAGAACTGCGAGAAGAGTTTTGTCTTCAGGTTTGAGACAAAAAATTGTAAGCATATTGCAATGGGGTGTGTTAGATGTGTTCCTTTTTTAAAGAGATCCATCTCTTTTTGAGAGAGACCAAGCAATTGATGGCTTTCATATATTAATCACGAAGCAGATGGAAACAATGTTCTATCGAAGGTGATCAATAGAAAAATAGAAAAGAATAGAAAAACCAAGTGACTGTGTCCTAGACTAGGCGGTGCTAAGTACGTCGGTTGGTCATGGTTCGGGCTAAGGACCCTAATATAACCCAAGAATATTCCATGTTTGACATGACCCATGGCGTACTTAAGATGAAATCCTTCAAAGACTTGGTGCACACTTCAAGACATTCAAATCATATGCATGCTTATCCTCCCTATATGTAACCGAGCTACATGTAGACCTAGTTACCGCTGGTGTCTATATAAGCCGAGGGGTTTTAGACCGTAGGATAAGATTCATTCACATACGATCTTGAGGGAGATCATCTTGTACTTTGTACTCCACCCAAAATCAATACAATTGAAGCAGGACGTAGGATTTTACCTCTTCGAGAGGGCCTGAACCTGGGTAAAACATCGCGTCCCTCTTTGTCCTGTTACCATCAAGCTAAGATCACTAGTTCGGGACCCCTACCCGAGATCCGCCGGATTTGACTCCAGAATTGGTGGCCCATGTAGGTCCCGATGAGTGGTCAAAGCAGTTTGATGCCATCATCATTCAACGATCAGATTTGCTCTAGTGTAGTTTCTACGCCAGAGCGCCTACCCTTGGTTCAACCGAAACACTTGAGAAAGTTGAAGCTCCAACTCCTCGTCGGGACATCGATCTTGACAACCTAAACCATGTGAATGCTTTCTCTTCCATGACATTAGATCTGGCTGATGAGCCACAAAGGATCACCGGCCAATGAATTGTTACGTTCATCAGACTAAGCCTAGAATGAATTGTTGTGGCACACCTTACCAAATTGAATGATCACTGGTACAACGAGCTGCTATACAAACAATTTTTAACGCATTTCCACAATGTCATTTTAAACCGTCGCCTTGCTAGTGTGTGCGATAGGGGGTCATTCCCACACGACCCAGAAACTGTCATGGATAGGCCCTTCGGTCACACACACTGTGCAAAATAAGCTCGTGTGTGATCGGGTTAGCCATCGCATACAATTTACAAGCCCAATCATTTCTGTTCGTAAGTACACCCCACACAGTGAATCCCAGAGAAATATTTCCTTTCATATGTACATCCCACACAGTCAATCCAAGGAGTACATTTCGTTCATATGTACATCCCAGACAGTCAATTCAAGAAGTACATTTCCGATCGTATGTACATCCCACACGATGAATCCCAGACAAACGCTTCCGTTCGCACGTACATCACACACAATTTTCTCCATCAAATTGTCTATGATAGCGTTGCCATTGCAGACGATATTAACAATTTAATCGTTTGCATTATTTAATGCATCACACATGGTGCGTCGAAGAAACTGTGTGGCATAGGTTGTCCATCGCATGCACTTTTTATGTGAAAAATGTTTGCGCAAGGTGGCCTAACACAAACAGTTTTCAAGAGAGTCGTGTGTGATTGTACATTGATCCAACACGTTTTCTTCCTAGAAACTGTGTGTGTTGTATGAGGTCATTGCCCACGGTGTTGTCTCAATAACCGTTTGCAATAGAAAAAATCTATTAAGCATGCTAATTGGCTTATATTAATAATTCATTTATTAAATAATTGACATTTCATATTAACCACACGATAAATTTCATTTTCGTATTATGGAACCATGATTTCATAATTGAAATACATCAGAGTAGAACATCATATAGCTTCAACACTCAGTTATACCATATAGACATATAGCTAGCTACCCCATTACAAAACAACACCAGCACCAAGTTTCACATGCAACATCTATAACCTTTGGATATTAGCATCATAGACGGTAGATAGACAAATGAATCTCATCTAAAAAACTGCTAAAGTGGAAGGCGAATATTGAGCCTTCATTGATGTTGAAGGTTTTTGCAACTTTAGGCCAGTGCCTGTGGATGATTGACCGTCCATCCTTCGTTCTCTTGAGGAAGACTTTAATATTGTACCGTAGGTGTTGTATGACTACCTTCCTTGTCTCTTGACCATACAGGTGGTTTGAGAGGTAATCATCAGTGAACTGCTTTGGAAAGGCCTGAAAACAAGATATGCATAAATATATTTTCTAAATTCAGAAATGGCGCAAAGGAATAAAAAGATAAGGTATGATAGTTAGTACCATCATGTAGTGCACTGATGTTTTCTTCACTGTACAGACAAAGATCTTGTTGTTTTTCGTCGCTAGTTTCTTTATCCTAACAAGTTTTCTGAGTTTCTTAACTTGACTGGTATTCATGGACAACTCATTTCCCCATATGCAAAATGGGTCGAACACTGGGTCAAAACCTCTGATAACATGACCTACATGTGCAAGACTAAATTATTAAAAACCTAAATATCAGAATGGTTCCTACAATTGCACAATAATGTTCTATTAGACAAAAGACCATGCATGTGCAAACCTTGATTGTAAACCTCAGTGCTTCCTATTGTTTCCTATTGTTGATGAAAAATAAGCACATTACAGATTTAACAGATTAATTCAAGCCATATGTAAAAGCCATTTATCCAAACCAAGCATGATTAAGAACTAGGGAATATAGCAATTGTATATGTTTCTCATGTATTTAGTACAACCAAATTCGATTTATTCCTCACATGCATAGCAATACAAAATTATACCCACAACAATTTAACATCGCATTGCAGAATTGAACCAAACAGTTAACTAAACACCACAACAAATGAACCAAATATTAACTGAGCACCACATTGCACAATATAACATACTTCTAATAGAAGATCAGATAGTTAACCAAACCAAGCATGCTTAACAACTTGGAAATATAGCAACTGTATTTGTTTCTCATGTATTTAGTACAGCCAAATTCGATTTATTTCTCACATGGAAGACAATAAAAAATGCACCCAGAACAATTGAACATCACATTGCAGAATGGAACAAAACAGTTAACTAAACATCACAACAAATGAACCAAACATTAACTGAGCATCACATTGCACAATATATAACATACTAGAAAATCAAACAGTTGACCAAACCAAGCATGCTTGACAACTTGGAAATATAGCAATTGTATTTGTTTCTCATGTATTTTGTACAACCAAATTTGATTTATTTCTCACATGGAAGACAATACAAAATTGCACCCACAAGAAATAAACATCACATTGCAGAATTGAACCAAACAGTTAACTGAACATGACAACAAATTAACCAAATAGTTAATAAGTGAGCACCACATTGCATGACATATATAACATATATACTAGAGGATCAGATTGCATGGTAAAAGTACATAAGACAATTCACTAGAATTTGTGAAGGAAAGGCAGGAGCAGCAAATACAATGGGTAAACTGAACATGCTTAACCGACCTAGCTAGCTAACTGAACATAGGTCATTATAGTGAGATAATAAGACGAGCTACTCCTCATCGTCGGAGATATCGATGACGATTGGCTCCTTGGACTTGGCAGAGGGCGAGGCCTCCACATCGCGGGTGCCTTCCTCATAGTGGTTAGTTGCTTGAGCCACTCTAGGCACCAACCTGCTGGCTCTCGAGTTGAGGTAAGCACGGGCACACTGAGAAAACACCTTGTAGTCTTCGTCGAAGGCACCAACAGTGGCCTCGAGAAAACATCACGAACTATCATTTAAAGCAGCAAACCACATGGCAGCGTCGGCGCACAACGCATCGACGGTGAGGTGCTCCTCCAAGATCCGGGGGTCGGCATGAATGGCAGCCATCGCGAGCTCATCACGCATGCGGTCGTGATTTGCTTCTCCACTGCCAAATGCTCCTTGAGCTCCTGGCTATACTGTGTGCACCATGGCTTGGGGTGGCGCTTATTTGGAGGACGGGTTGATGATTTGGGTGGAAGGTGTCGCGCTGGCCGTCGGGCCATGTGGGTTGTAGAAGGAGGAGGAGGATGGGGGTCTTGTGTGGATTACTGATACGTCTCCAACGTATCTATAACTTTTGATTGTTCCATGCCATTATATTATCAATCTTAGATGTTTTATATACATTTACAAACAACTTTATATCATTTTTTGGGACTAACCTACTAACTTAGTGCCAAGTGCCAGTTGTTGTTTTTTGCTTGTTTTTTACTTTGCAGAATATCAATACCAAACAAAGTCCAAATGCCATGAAACTTTTTGGAGATTTTTTCTCGTGATAATAGACCCTAGAAGCTTCTAGAGGCCATGAGAAGATGGAGGAGTGGCCCGCTAGGCACCGGGGCGCGCCCTGGTGGGTAGTGGGGCCCACAACCCTTCATTTGACCTACCTTCGCCTCTATAAATACTCTAAAATATCAAAACCTACAGGGGAGTCCACGAAATACTTTTTCCACCGCCGCAAGTTCCAGAACCACGAGATCCAATCTAGAGGCCTTTTCCGGCACTCTGTCATAGGGGGAAACGATCACGAGGGGTTCTTCATCATCCTTGCTGCCCCTCTGATGAAGTGTGAGTAGTTTACCATAGACTTATGTGTCAGTAGTTAGTAGCTAGATGGCTTATTCTCTCTTTTTGATCTTCAATACAATGTTCTCCTCAGTGTTCTTGGAGATCTATTTGATGTAATGACTTTTTGCAGTGTGTTTGTTGGGATCTGATGAATTGTGAGTTTATGATCGTATCTATCCATGAATACTATTTCGGTTTTCTCTGAACTCTTTTATGCATGATTATTATAGCTTTCTATTTCTTCTCTGATTTATTGGTTGGGTTTGGCCAACTAGATTGATTTATCTTGCCATGGGAAGATGTGCTTTGTAATGGGTTCGATATTGTGGTGCTCAGTCCCAGTGAAAGAAAGGAACATGACACGTATGTATCATTGCTATTCAGGGTAAAAAGATGGGGTTTATTCATATGTGAGTTTATCTTGTCTACATCATTGTATCTTGCTTAAAGCATCACTTTGTTTTTCCATGAACTTAATACACTAGATGCATGCTAGATAGCGGTCGATGTGTGGAGCAATAGTAGTAGATGCAGGCAAGAGTCGGTCTACTAATCTTGGACGTGATGCCTATATACATGATCATTGCTTTGGATACCGTCATAATAATTTGCTTTTCTGTAAATTGCCCAATAGTAATTTGTTTACCCACCATATGTTATTTTCTCGAGAGAAACCTCTAGTGAAAACTATGTCCCCCAGGTCTATTTTCTATCATATATTAAAACCAAAAATACCTTGCTACAATTTTCTTTTATTTATTTTACTTTTTATTTTTTTTGATATATCTATCAAAAACTATACCATTTAATCCTGCTCGTAACCATTGAGGGATTGATTACCCCTCTATGTGTTGGGTTGAAAGTATTTGTTGTTTGTGTGCATGTGTTGTTTATATGGTGTTGCTTGGTTCTCCTACTAGATTGATAATCATGGTCCCATAACCGAGGGAAATACTTATCTCTATTGTACTGCATCATCCTCTCCTCTGGGAAATCCCAACGCAGCTCACAAGTAGCAGGAAGAATTCCTGGCGCCGTTGCAGGGGAGACATCGTCAACATCTATCAAGTACTTATGCTTAAATTTTAATCTGCTTGCATTTACTTTATTTTCCATTTGCCTCTCATTTTCATCTCCCCCACTTCTAAAAGTCACTTTATCATTATGGCTAGTTCTTCCCTTGCTATGTGCACCCCTAAGAATGAATTTCTCAATTTTAAGCAAAAGGGGAGGAGAGAATTTAAAAGATGCCTCGTATAGGATTTGCAATGCTCATAATAGATCAACTCGTAAGCAATCTACTATCGTTCTTCTTGTAATTTTTATGTGGGAATTACTACTTGGTATGGATTTGTGCTTGACACTATTACCGGAGGGAATTTCTTGATGTGTCCCTATATGGATGCTTTCAATGCTATGGGAAATTTAGTGGGATCACCACCTATCATTGTTAATGAAACGATTTTAACTTTGGAGCATGTTATGTAAATGTTGGATGCTATTGAAAAAAAAGATGCCTACCGTAGAGCATATTGACAATTTGGATAAAAAGATTCATAACCATGTCACTCAATTTGGATCAAAGGTAGGAATTACTCTAAAGATGCTAAAAGAGAAAGAACCAATAATTAATGAAAGAGTAGAACAAAGTTCCGCTAGGATCGGTAAGTTGGATGAAATTATTAATAATTTGGGTTCTGCTTTTTCTTCTGTTAAAACTATTGAAAAAAATTCCTCCTAGAAAGAATTGCAAGTTTATTTACGTTCCTAAAGACAAGGGTGCCACAAATAGCAACAATAACGAAGATCTTAAAATGATTAGAGTTCACCCCAATTTTGTCGATTTGATGAAGGAACCAATATATAGAAATAAGTCTCTTGATTTTGTTCCTAGGAGTGTGATTATTAAAAATATATATGCTAGAACTCCTAGGAATTATGGTTGTGTAATTAAGGAATTGGAGACCAAAGACGACAACACTTGAAACTTTGCATTATGCCTAGTTAGGGGCGTAAAACAATAGAGCTAGTTGGGAGGCAACCCAATAGTTTTTTTGTTTTATTTTTTGTTTTTCAATAAATATGCAACTATGTTTCTGTTATGATTGTGTTTTAGTGTTTTAATTAGTGTCTGTGCCAAGTAAATCCTTTGGGATGATTTGGGTGATAGTTGATTTGATTCTGTGCATTAACTAAAACTTTTGCGTCCAGTAGAAGAATTGTTAAAAATTTCTAGAGCATGATAAATTCTGATTTTTTTACACTTGATTGATATACAAATTGCTCACATTGTCCTAAATTTTTTAGAATTTTTGGAGTTACATGAGTATGGTCAAAGTTCAGATTACTACAGACTGTTCTGTTTTTTAGAGATTCTGTTTTTGTTGCATTGTGTGCTTATTTTGATGAATCTATGGATTGTATCGGGGGTAAGCCATGGTAAAGTTAGAATATATTAGCTATAATGGAATAAAAAAATATGAATTGGTTTGCAACAGTACTTAAAGTGGTGATTTGCTTTATTATACTAACGGATCTCACAAAGGTTTTTTTAAGTTTTGTGTGATTGAAGTTTTGAAGTTTTGGGTGAGATCACGATGGATGAAGGAATAAGGAGTGGCAAGAGCCTAATCTTGGGGATGCCCAAGGCACCCCAAGGTAATATTCAAGGACTCCCAAGCAACTAAGCTTGGGGATGCCCCGGAAACCATCACCTCTTTCTTCTAACGACCATCGGTAATTTTACTTGGAGATATATTTTTATTCGTCACATATCATGAGTTTTGCTTGGAGTGTCTTGTATTATATGAGTCTTTGCTTTGTTTATTATTTACTTTGTCGCAATCATCCTTGTTGAAAACACTTGTTTGAGAGAGCCACACACATATCATGATTTGCTAGAATACTCTATGTGCTTCACTTAAATCTTTTGAGCTAGGTAGTTGCTCTAGTACTTCACTTATATCTTTTTGAGCACGGAGGTCTTTATATTGTGAAGAAATAAAATCTCATGCTTCACTTGTATTGTTTGGAGAGTTCGAAAATTTTAAAGAAATATGCTCTCATGCTTCACTTATATTATTTTGTGAGATGAAAATTTTGAAGAAATGTTTATGCTCTCTTGCTTCACTTAAATCTTTTTGAGAGTTAAGAATAGTAATGGTAATTTGCATGAGATATGAATTTGGTCCCAAAGTGATAGATATCCAAGGGTCATATAATAAAAACTTTCATGAAGATCATTGGATATTATGAACTTGATTCATTGCAATAGTTTTGCAATATGGAGATAGCGATATGTGAGTCATGTTGGTGAGTAATTATGCTTTATTAAGTAAATTGGTGCTAAGGTTTGTGATTCCCTATGCATGCACGTAAAGTCAATAGTTATGCAATGAAATTATATCCTACTTGTGGTGCATTATTCAGTGTTGATTATGTTCAATGCTCCTTTATGACCGTTTTCGTTTTTTGGTTGGTTGCTTCTCAATCTATTTGCTAGCCTTCCCTTATACTAACCAGTAATTTTGCTTGTGCATCCAACTCCTTGATAACCCACAAGTATAGGGGATCAATTGTAGTCCTTTTGACAAGTAAGAGTGTCGAACCCAACGAGGAGCAGAAGGAAATGACAAGTGGTTTTCAGCAAGGTAATTTCTGAAAGCACTGAAATAGTCGGTAATAGGTAGTTTGATAGCAAGGTAATTTGTAATGGACAAGTAACTGTAATGGTAAATAAAGTGCATCAAGGTAGCCCAATCCTTTAGTGGAAAAGGACAGACCAAAACGATCTCTTATAATAAGCAAAGTGTTCTTGAGGGCACACGGGAATTTCATCTAGTCGCTTTCATCATCTTGGTTTGATTTGCGTTCGCTACTTTGATAATTTGATATGTCGGTGGACCGGTGCTTGGGTGTTGTTCTTACTTGAAAAAACCTCCCACTTATGATTAACCCCCTCGTGGGCATCCGTAACCACGAGAAAAGTATTAAGATAAAATCTAACCATAGCATTAAACATTTGGATCCAAACCGGTCCCTTACGAAGTAGCGCATAAACTAGGGTTTAAGTTTCTGTCACTCTAGCAACCCATCATCTAATAACTACTCCAAAATGCATTCCCTGAGGCCCAAATATGGTGAAGTGTCATGTAGTTGACGTTCACATGACACCACTAAGGGAATCACAACATACATATCATGAAAATATCCAACACATATCAAGTTCACATGATTACTGCAACATGACTTCTCCCATGACCTCAAGAACAAAAGTAACTACTCACAAATGATATTCATGCTCAAGATAAGAGGGTTATTAAATAACATAATGGATCTGCATATAATCTTGCACCAAATAAACCATATAGTAATCAACTATAAGATGTAATCAACACTACTAGTCACCCATAGGTACCAATCTGAGGTTCCGGTACAAAGATTGAACACAAGAGATGAACTAGGGTTTGAGAGGAGTTGGTGCTGTTGAAGATGTTGATGGAGATTTCCCTCCCAAAGATGAGAGGGTTGTTGGTGATGACGATGGCTTCGATTTCCCCCTCCGGGAGGGAAGTTCCCCCCACGGAATCACTCCGCCGGAGGGCAAAAGTGCTCCTGCCCCAGTTCCGCCTTGAGACGGCGGTGCTCTGTCCTGGAAGTCCTCCTCTTATTTTTCTAGGTCAAAATGACTTATATACCAGAAGATGGGCACCGGAAGTGGGTGGGGTTGAACACAAACCACCAGGGCGCGCCTGGGGGCCTGGCGCGCCCTGGTGTCTTGTGGTCACAAGGTGGCCCCCTCCAGTAGTTATTTGCTCCAGTATTTTTATATATTCAAAAATAATTCTCCGTAATTTTTTAGCTCATTTGGAGATGTGCAGAATAGGTATCTCTGACGTAGCTTTTTCAGGTCCAGAATTCCAGCTGTCGGCATTCTCCCTCTTTGTGTAAACCTTGCATATTATGAGAGAAGAGGCATTAGAATTACTCCACAAAGCATTATTATACATAAAAACATTATGAATAACAGTAGGAAAACATGATGCAAAATGGACGTATCAACTCCCCCAAGCTTAGACCTCGCTTGTACTCAAGCGAAAAACCGATATCGAAAAACATGTCCACATGCTTAGAGAGAGAGAGAGAGGCGTCGATAAAAACAAAATACAAACATAGCAGCATCATGCTTATTATTATAACAACAACAAACTTTATCATATAAATTCTCATGAACAAGTAACAATTCATCACAACATCAAAGTAAAAGCATAAAATCCACTAAAAACCAACAAACTATGTTCTCAGTCAACTTTGCAACTACAATTCATCATCTTTTCAGGAAGGGTCTCGCATCGGAGCCTTTTGGCAAGTCCACATAATCAACCATCATTTAATCTTCCATGATTGCTAACACTCACCTTATACCCATGAGCAAGAAGTTTCAACCACACACATAGAAATATAGGGGCTTATAGGTTTGCCTCCCAACGTATTCACCTCAAGGGTGATGTCAACAATAATAACTCATGCTCACTCATATCCAACTGGATATATGTGTCTAGATCTTTCCTCACCACATGATGCTTGCAAAAAGAGAAAATAAAAAAGGAATAGGGGAGAATACTTTGACTCTGGCATAAAAGTAAATACATAAAAGTAAAAGATAGGCCCTTCGCAGAGGGAAGCAGAGGTTGTCATGCGCTTTTTGGTTTGTATGCCAAATCCCTTAATGCGAAAGAACATCATGTTAATTGCCCCTTATGATAGCAACCTTTATTATGCAGTCCGTCACTTTTATTACTTTGCCATCGCAAGTTCATACAACACTCAATTTTCTCTCACACTAAATGATCAAACACTTTTCGAACCAATTTTTATCGCGTTATTGTGCCGATGACAACTTGAAGGATCTTACTCAACCCATGGGTAGGTATGGTGGAATCTCAAAACAAGATTCGGGTTTAGGGTTTTTGGATGCACAGGTAGTATCTCTACTTAGTGTGGAATTTTGGCTAGCAAAGACATTGAGCAAGCACCACATGTTGAAGGATCTATGACAATATAACTTTTGTGTGAATATGAACAAACATAAATCATTACATTGTCTTCCTTGTCCAACGTCAACAATTTTGACATATAATATTCAATGGGGGCTCACAATCATAAAAGATGTCCACGATAGTGTATTTGCATGTGAATCTTCTCTTCCCTTATTAATTCTTTATTGAGTTGCATCATTGACCAATGATGTGTTTGTCAATCTCCAATAAATTTTACCACTTATACTTTTACTTATGTGATGTCACTACTTACCATAAGATTAGCATATGATCTTTTCCAATTATTTCTTTTTATTTGATTGCAACATAAAAGTAAAGAAGCAAAAACTCAAACTAAAATTTATTATATAACTCTCGCTCAATTACATAGATTGATCACAAGAACTAATACTCGAAGATAGATCATGCTAAACTTTTATTCAACTAACTCATGATAAAACTAAAGATCGAACTAAAATATGTAAAGGCGATAAAAGTGATGGTGATACGATACCGGGGCATCTCCCCCAAGCTTGACAAAAGCTAAGGGGAGTGCCCATACCCATGTACTCAAGTCTCCTTTAGTGGGGAAGATGATGATGGTGGTGGTGGTGAGGTCATGTTCTTCTTCTCCAGCTTGCGTCGGAGGCTAAAATTATCCTCCCTAAGATCCTCATTCTCTAGCTCAAGCTTTAATATCTTCTTGCATAATGCTGCCTTGCTATCCTGTAGAAAACAAGAAGGGATAGATTGGGTTTTAGTTTTGTTGGTGAGGCTTGACTTCTTGAGCTCCACATGCGTATCTCCAAGTTGAGGTAGTGGAACTTCATCTTCATCTGAGGATGCATCCTCCATCTCATCCGGATCGATGTCCTCCTCATCCCTGAACCAAAAATATGGGAAGGTCTTCTTAAAGACATTTGTATTGAGAGGCTGGTGAGAAACATGCCTCTCTCCCTCTGAATCTTGAGACAACATATTTTTAGATCTGTCAGAAAGATAGCAAGAAACAAGAACAGAAGATTTCTCCGTGATGAAGTGGTCAATACGTTCGGGGGGTATACAAAGATTTTTTTATCTTGAGAAATAAGCAAACGTGAGGAAAACGGAGTCGGGAAGGTTCCCGAGGTGGGCACAACCCACCTGGGCGTGCCAAGGAGGGCAAGCGCACCTTGGTGTATCATGCCCTCCTCGGTTGCCTTCCTGGTTGTTTCTTATTTTCCTAATTTTTGTTGTATTCCAAAACTAACAGAAATTTTTTGGAGTTTGTTTACTTACTGTATCACGTACCTCCTATTTTTTAGGATTCTAGAGTGTTCTGGAAGGTTTCTTTTATGTGTTCTTCCGGTGTCATGGTTTGGATAATATTGCTTTCAACATTAATAGGCCTACCAGAGATATAATGTTTGATGCTTTGCCCATTGACCACCTTCGGGTTTGTACCTTCGGCATTATTGATCTTAATGGTTCTAGAACGGTAAACCTCTTCGATAATATAAGGTCCTTCCCATTTGGAAAGAAGTTTCCCTGCAAAGAATCTAAAACGAGACTTGTACAAAAGAACATATTCTCCAACTTTGAATTCCCGCTTTTGGATTCTTTTTCCATGCCATCTTTTAACTTTTTCTCTGAATAATTTGGCATTTTCATAAGCTTGGGTTCTCCATTCATCTAGTGAGCTAATATCAAATAACCTCTTTTCACCGGCAAGTTTGAAATCATAGTTGAGTTCTTTAATTGCCCAATATGTTTTATGTTCTAACTGAAGAGGCAAATGGCAAGATTTTCCATAAACCATTTTATAAGAATACATACCCATAGGATTTTTGTAAGCTGTTCTGTAAGCCCAAAGTGCATCATCTAATTTCTTAGACCAATTCTTTCGAGACCTATTGACAGTGTTTTGTAATATTAATTTTATTTCTCTATTGCTAACAACTTGACCACTAGATTGAGGATGATAGGGAGACAACTCTATGTTTAACATCATATTTAGCAAGCATTTTACGGAAGGCACCATGAATAAAGTGTGAACCACCATCATTCATAAAATATCTAGGGACTCCAAACCTTGGGAAAATAATTTCTTTAAGCATTTTAATGTAAGTGTTGTGATCAACACTGCTAGTTGGAATAGCTTCTACCCACTTAGTAACATAATTAACAACAACCAAAATATGAGTATACCCATTAGAGGAAGGAAAAGATCCCATATAATCAAAACCCCAAACATCAAATGGTTCAACAACAACAGAATAATTCATAGGCATTTCCTGACGCTTACCGATATTACCAATTCTTTGACATTCTTCACAAGATAAGACAAACTTATGGGCATCCTTGAAGAGAGTAGGCCAATAAAAACCAGATTGCAATACCTTGTGAGCAGTTCTATCTCCTGCATGATGTCCTCCATAAGCTTCAGAATGACATTTCCGTAGGATTTGTTCCCGTTCATGCTCAGGTACACAATGTCTAATAATACCATCTACTCCTTCTTTATAAAGATGTGGGTCATCCCAAAAATAATGTATTAAATCATAAAAGATTTTTTTTCTTTTGGTATGTGAAACTAGGTGGTATATATTTAGCAACAATGTAATTAGCATAGTTAGCATATGATACGTCTCCAACGTATCTATAATTTTTTATTATTCCATAATACTATATTATCTGTTTTTGATGTTTTATATGCATTAATATGCAATTTTATATGATTTTTGGGACTAACCTATTAACCTAGAGCCCAGTGCCAGTTTATGTTTTTTCCTTGTTTTAGAGTTTCGCAGAAAAGGAATACAAAACGGAGTCCAAACGGAATGAAACCTTCGCGATGATTTTTCTTGGACCAGAAGGCATCCAGAGGACTTGGAGTGCAAGTCAGAGAAGCCACGAGGCGTCCACAAGGTTGGAGGGTGCGCCCAGGGGGGTAGGGTGCAACCCCACCCTTGTGGGCCCCTCATGACTCCACCGACCTATTTCTTCCACCTATATATTCTCAAATACCCCAAAACCTTCTAGGGGAGCCACGAAACCACTTTTCCACCGCCGCAACCTTATGTACCCATGAGATCCCATCTAGGGGCCTTTTCCGGCATCCTACTAGAGGTGGATTTGATCACGGAGGGCTTCTACATCAACACCATCACTTCTCCGATGAAGCGTGAGTAGTTTACCATAGACCGACGGGTCCATAGCTAGTAGCTAGATGGCCTCTTCTCTCTCTTTGATTCTCAATACAAAGTTCTCCTCAATGTTCTTGGAGATCTATTCGATGTAATATTTTTTGCGGTGTGTTTGCCGAGATCTGATGAATTGTGGATTTATGATCAGCTTATGTATGAATATTATTTGAATCTCCTCTGGATTCTTATATGCATGATTTGATATCTTTGCAAGTCTCTTCGAACTATTGATTTGGTTTGGCCAACTAGATTGGTTTTTCTTGCAATGGGAGAAGTGCTTAGCTTTGGGTTCAATCCTGCGGTGCTCGATCCTAGTGACAAAAGGGGAACTGACACGTATTGTATTGTTGCCATCGAGGATAACAAGATGGGGTTTTCATCATATTGCTTGAGTTAATCCCTCTACATCATGTCATCTTACCTAATGCGTTACTCTATTCTTATGAACTTAATACTCTAGATGCAGGTAGGAGTCGGTCGATGTGTGGAGTAATAGTAGTAGATGCAGAATCGTTTTGGTCTACTTGACACGGAAATGTGCCTATATTCATGATTATTGCCTTAGATATCGTCATAACTTTGTGCTTTTCTATCAATTGCTCGGCAGTAATTTGTTCACCCACCATAATATTTTCTATCCTGAGAGAAGCCTCTAGTGAAACCTATGGCCCCGGGTCTATTTTCCATCATATAAGTTTCCGACCTACAATTTTAGTTTCCTATTTACTTTCTTTGCAATCTTTTACTTTCCGTTCCATAAACCAAAAATACCAAAAATATTACTTTACCGTTTATCCATCTATATCAGATCTCACTTTGCAAATAACTGTGAAGGGATTGACAACCCCTTTGTCGCGTTGGGTGCAAGTTGGTGTTTGTTTGTGCAGGTATACGGTGGCTTGTTGCGTTGTCTTCTACTTGATTGATACCTTGGTTCTCAAAAGCTGAGGGAAATACTTACTCTACGTTGCTGCATCACCTTTTCCTCTTCAAGGGAAAAACGAACACAAGCTCAAGAGGTAGCAGCATACCAAGGTGTGTTGTGAGAAACAGTTGTTGCAGCTAGTTGTTCATCAGGAAAACTATCATCAATAGGTAGTGGGTCATCAAGAATATTTCCTAACCTAGAAAAGTTATCTGCTACGGGGTTCTCAGCTCCTTTCCTATCAATGATATGTTAATCAAATTCTTGTAGCAAGAGAACCCACCTAATGAGTCTAGGTTTAACATCTTTCTTTTCCATAAGATATTTTATAGCAGCATGATCAACGTGAACAATTACTTTGGAATAAACAATGTAAGATCTGAATTAATCACAAGCAAACACAACTGCTAAAAATTCTTTTTTAGTAGTAGCATAATTTCTTTGGGCACTGTCTAGAGTTTTACTAGCATAATGGATGACATTTAATTTCTTATCAACTCTTTGTCCTAGAATAGCACCACCAGCATAATCACTAGCAACACATATAATTTCAAAAGGCAAGTTCCAATCAGGTGGTTGAACTATAGGTGCGGAAGTTAAGAGTTTCTTAAGTGTTTCGAAGGCTTCTACACAATCATCATAAAAAACAAATGGAATATCCTTTTGTAAAAGATTAATAAGAGGCCTAGAAATATTAAACAAGTCTTTAATAAACCTCCTATAAAAACTAGCACGACCAAGGAAACTACGAATACCTTTTATGTCCTTGGGACATGGCATTTTGTGAATTGCATCAACTTTAGCTTTATCCACCTCAATACCCCGTTCATAAATTTGATGCCCCAAGACAATACCTTCATTAACCATAAAGTGGCACTTCTCCGAATTCAAGATAAGATTAGTTTGCGCACATCTCTGCAAAACTCGATCAAGGTTGCTTAAGCAATCATCAAAAGAAGTTCCATAAACATAAAAATCATCCATGAAAACCTCAAGAATCTTTTCACAAAAATCAGAGAATATAGCAACCATGCATCTTTGAAAGGTAGCAGGTGCATTGCATAACCGAAAAGGCATACGTCTATAAGCCTAAGTTCCAAAAGGACAAGTAAAGGTGGTTTTCTCTTGATCAGGTTGTGAAACAGGTATTTGATAAAAACCAGAATATCCATCAAGAAAACAAAAGTGTGTATGCTTAGATAATCTTTCTAGCATTTGATCAATAAAAGGCAGAGGGTAGTGATCTTTTCTAGTAGCTTTATTTAATTTTCTAAAATCAATTACCATTCTATAACCAGTAACAATTCTTTGTGGAATAAGTTCATTTTTATCATTTGGAACAACAGTAATACCTCCCTTTTTAGGGACACAATGAACATGACTTATCCATCTACTATCAGCTCTGGGATAGATTATACCTACTTCTAGAAGCTTCAGTATTTCAGTTCTTACCACTTCTTTCATCTTAGGATTCAAACGCCGTTGCTGATGAACAACGGGTTTAGCATCATGTTCCATTTTAATCTTGTGCTGACAGAGAGTGGGACTAATGCCCTTAAGATCATCAAGACTATATCCAATAGGAGAACAGTGCTTCTTTAGAATTTTTAGTAATCTTTCTTCTTCATGTTTTTAAAGGTTAGCACTAATAATAATAGGATATATCTTTTTCTCATCAGTATAAGCATATTTCAAAGTGTCAGGCAATTGTTTTAATTCAAACACATGATCACCTTTAGGCGGAGGAGGACCTCCAAGAGTTTCAATAGGCAAATTGTGTTTAAGTAGAGGTTGTTGTTCAAAGAATATTTTATCTATTTCATTTCTTTCACGCAAGTGCATATCATTTTCATGGTCAAGCAAAGGTTGTTCTAAAGGATCAGTAGGAGGCATAGCCATAGAAGCAAGACCAATTATTTCATACTTACTAGGTAATTCTTTCTTATGAGGTTATCTACTAAACTTGGAGAAATTAAAGTCATGAGACTCATCACCAAAGCTAACACTGACAGTTTGTTTATGGCAATCTATAGTGGCATTAACAATGTTCAAGAAAGGTCTACCAAAGATTATGGGACAAAAGTCATCTTGTGGGGAACCAAGAACTAGAAAATCAGTATGGTATTTTATTTTCCCACACAAGACTGCAACATCTCTGACAATCCCAAGTGGTGTGTTGGTGTCTCTATTGGCAAGTTTAACAGTAACATCTATATCATTCATAATTTCTTGGTATTTAGATGCATTAAAACTAAGCACCCTTCCAGCCCTCTCAGGCCATTAGCATTTCTAATTGTTGGATCGTCACTTTTAGTCGTTTTTGGCCGTCGGATTTGTTGTTAGTCCCACCTAAATCTGGTGTGCAGGCTGACACACGCGTCAGGCTGTGCTGGCCTTTTTGGGCCGCTGCTGCGGTGGCTTTTTTGGGTGTCTTACGTTCAATTGGGCCTACCGGACTACTTGGCCTGTACTAACATCCCGTCCAACATCGCAACACAAGCATAGAACCCTAAAACAATGGATGGTCGTGACCTGGTCTCTTTCGCTTTCGCCGCCAGACTGATGTGGGGTATCAGATTGCAATGGCGGCTACGCTGGGTGTGCACGAACAAGGTGGACAACCCCTCGATGGTCCGTTCGATCGCACGAATGACGTTCGATTGCACAAACATGAGCGCCGCCACCAGATGGGGCGCGGACGCCAGCGACGCGGCCGGATGGGGTATGATAGTCAACAACCATGAAGTTTAATCACGAACGATGATTGACTGAGTCAGCGGACAGCGCCTCCGCTGCTGGGTTCTCCGTGAAGGCAGCGATGTTGGGTCATGATTGATTGATCTCCATGACCCGTTGTTCTCCTCCCAAGCCCGCAGCTCTTGCCTCTGTCCAATCTACACAAGCCAGCAGCAACAAGGTGAGCGCCCCACCACCTCCCCCATATGCGTTTTTTTCTTAGATCTTGCTCTTCGGTTCTTGCTGTTGATGGAAGGCAGCGTGTGTTATGGATATGTGTAAGTGTTTTGCAATTTTTATTGACGGAAAAGTTGTTGATTATATGTTTCCTTTGGAGCAACCAATCTATACATTGTTTGGTCATCTCCGTCCCTCTATGCTATGAAGCTTGATTTAATTGTTTCCACTAGATCATTTGTATTTTCTCATTTTATTGATAATATTATTGCTTGTTTACTATCTTATCATGACTGGAAAGTTGAAATGCTTAATTCTGATCCAAAATGGCATGATCCCAATCAAGACAAACTATGAATTCTACAAGTAAATAATTAAAATTTCATTTTTAGTCATCTCAGTAAGATATTCTGACTACCAATAAAATAGCATGGTACACATTTCATTGTTTAGTTGATGTCATGGGTACTAATTACGACATGCGTTTCTGATTAAAAAAAGCAATCGATGAGGGGATCCATGAGTGTTTCTTATTCGAACTACATGTATCTTCATATGCTGAATCGAGTCATACAATAATCAATGAGGGGATCCATGAATTGCGGAAGGCAGAGGCTACGAGCTGGAGCGTGGGATACTGCCGTCATTGTTGCCTCTGCTTGCATAGTCTGCTGCCATGCACATAACCCCCCGGTACATACCTATTAGGCACACAGATGAATGTGAGATTTTCATATAGTTCGAGGTTGCCTATTTTACCGGCTTGTGAGAATATCTCGTGTAAAATAATAGATGAGGGTAAAATGGTGATTAAGGCTCTTTTATCTCGCGTTGGTTGTCTGGTTGTGATGCTTTTAAATGAAAAGTGGATAATTACATTGATGGACAGATTCCTAATTCAATATATACATATTCTCATTTTAAATTAAGTCTAAGGATGACTGATTGAATGTATAAGCAAGTCGGTATTTATTGCATAAATGCCACCACATTTGGTGTTCTTGAGCTTATTTTCAGCTTGCACATTTTGTTGGGTCCTTAAGGCCACCTAGATTCTGATGAGAGGGGAGCTTGCACATTAGAAGCTAATAGTTTTTCTATCAAAAGATACTCAAGTTTTTATGTAGCATCAAGTGGCTGGCTTGCGATCTTCTTCACCATTTACTTTAGGTATCTCTCAGTTATAAAATTGGGTAAAGTTCATTCAGAAGAAGTGAAGCAACATGACTATGCTGGCGGTCATTTATATTATTTTTTTTGCAAACTATATCTCAATATATTCTTATATCTTTCATAAAGCAGGTGCCTAAATCGCTCCACCATTAGCATGTGGGGTGTATCGTAATTATCAGAGACACATAACATGCATGCACATGCACGGAGAACTAAACAATTTAGGCAATTCTCATTTGACACATAGGTTTTATGTTCACAAATTCAAAGATATAGTAAGGACAGTTCCATAATCATACTCAGTTTAGGATTCTCAATTGATAGATGGTGTTCTCTTACTTATATTAGGAAACCGCCTCCTTGGGTACTATTGTTGTTTGCTTCATCAATATATACCATGTTGTTGCTTAATAGGGAGCAATTATATCTACTTTTCTTGAGATACTACCCATTTAGTTATTTCCTGGATTGACCTACCTTACTATTAATCACTTCGTTGATACTTCCATATAAGAAATTGTAAGTTGTTTGGCATGTAACACAACTTGACCGATTGTTTCACATTAACCTACTCACATTGGATATTGAGATTAAGAAACCTTTTCTTACTGTAGATCAGAACAAATTCTTCAACCGCAAATATGAGGAAGTACACCTTAAGACACAATGCCATTGCAAAGACATACCAGAAGAAAGCAAAGCATGGTCCATGAAATGATGTATAGTACTCCCTCCATTCTGCAATGAAAATGACAAGGGCTTTCTACACCGCCCAAAAGACAGTACTGCATTTCATAAGACCTTGATATCTACTCAAGATTGAATACAAAAAAAGAAAACAAGGTTGCAGATGCTTTGAGCAAAAGAGATTCTCTTATGATGGCAGTCACTGCAGTTACTCCTGCGTGGAGCTTTGGTGAGTACCACATACTCAGGGTTCTAGTTTTGTCGGTTTATAAGTTTTGATTTGTATTTTTTGTTTGGTGTGCACATAAATGATGTGTTGTTGTATATGTAGACATGTGTTCTTATGCTATAAATCATGGATTGGTTGTACCATGATTTGAGGAACATGGTTTTCTTCATTGTAATCTGAAATACTTCTGATTTCCAATCTTTTCTTTTAGATTTTCTAGGACACACAAGCCTAATATGAACATGGAGAAATAGCCACTTATGGAAATAAGTAGCATGTTCTTCTAGGATGGATAAAATAAACATACATATTTCATGCCTATATATATGAGTGAAAATGACTATCATTCTATCGTAAAAATGGACGGGCGTGGCAACACGTGCCATCAATGATCTAGCAAGGTAAAAGGAATAACACTCACGCTAGCACCTAAGTCACATAAACCAGGATAACAATAATCTCCTATTTTAACTGAGACAACAGGCATGCCAACAACAGGTCTATGTTTATCTTTTTCATCGGGTTTAGCAATTCTAGCAGCTTCATCGCAAAAATAGATAACATGCCCATCAATATTTTCTACCAGGAGATCTTTAATCATAGAAACACTAGGTTATCCTTTAATTTGCTTAGAGGGTTTAGGTGCTTTAATATTGCTTTTGCGAACCACAATTGAAATCTTAGCATGTTCCTTTATCCTAACAAGGAAGCGTGGTTTTTCAATATAAGCAGTAGGCACAACTGGATCAACATTGTAAATGATAGTTTCATCTTTAACTATGATCGGTTCTTTAATAGGGGGATGCTATTTAAACTACTTCTCCTTAGGGAGATCAACATGGGTAGCAAATGATTCACAAAAAAGAGGCTACTATCTCAGAGTCAAGCCCATATTTAGTACTAAACTTGTGAAAAGCATCGGTATTCATAAAAGATTTAACACAATCAAACTCAAGCTTAATACCTGACTCTTTACCTTCGTCGAGTTCCGAATCTTCAGAGTTTCATTTAATTCTTTCTAAAAGATCCCACCTAAATTAAATAGGCTTCTTCATAAAAGATCTAGTACAAGAAGTATCGAGCATGGATTGATCATCACGAGAAAGCCGAGCATAAAAATTCTGAATGATAATTTCTCTCAAGAGCTCATGATTGGGGCATGAATACAACATTGACTTAAGCCTCCCCCAGGCTAGAGCGATACTTTCTCCTTCATGAGGCCAAAAATTATATATATATTTCTCTCAAGAGCTCATGATTGGAATTACATATATATATAATTCCGATCACGATGAACTAGATGCATAGGATATTTTTTTGGTGAAATTCCAATTTCAATTGATTCTAGTTCCAAGATCCAATATCATCGCATAGCCTATACCATGTCAATGCTTTTCCCTTCAAAGATAAATGGAGAACCTGATGGAAATATGCCCTAGAGGCAATAATAAAATGGTTATTATTACATTTCCTTAATCATGATAAAGGTTTATTATTCATGCTAGAATTGTATTGACCGGAAACTTAAATACATGTGTGGATACATAAACAAATACTGTGTCCCTAGTGAGCCTCTACTAGACTAGCTCGTTGATCAAAAGATGGTTAAGGTTTCCTAACCATAGACATAAGTTGTCATTTGATAAATGAGATCACATCATTAGGAGAATGATGTGATGGACAAGACCCATCCATTAGCTTAGCATATTGATCGTTCACTTTATTGCTATTGCTTTCTTAATGTCAAATACATATTCCTTCGACTATGAGATTATGCAACTCCTGGACACTGGAGGAATACTTTGTGTGCTATCAAACGTCACAACGTAACTAGGTGACCATAAAGATGCTCTACGAGTATCTTCAAATGTGTTTGTTGAGTTGGCATAGATCGAGATTAGGATTTGTCACTCCGAGTATCGAAGAGATATCTCTGGGCCCTCTCGGCAATACACATCATAAGAAGCCTTGCAAGCAAAGTGACTAAGGAGTTAGTTACGAGATGATGTATTGTGGAACTAGTAAAGAGACTTGCCAGTAACGAGATTGAACTAGGTATGAAGATACCGACGATCGAATCTCGGGCAAGTAACATACCGATGGACAAAGGGAATAATGTATGTTGTCATAAGGTTCGACCAACAAAGATCTTCGTAGAATATGTAGGAGCTAATATGGGTATCCAGGTTCCGCTATTAGTTATTGACCGGAGAGGTCTCTCGGTCATGTCTACATAGTTCTCGAACCCGTGGGGTCCGCACGCTTAACGTTCATTGATGATATGGTGTTACATGAGTTATATGATTTGGTGACTGAATGTTGTTTGGAATCCCGGGTGATATCACGGACATGACGAGGACCTCCAGAATGGCCTAGAGGTAAAGATTGATATATAGGACGGTACTATTTGGACACCGAAAGAGTTTTAGGGAGTACCGGGTAGTCATCGGGTCATCGGAAGTTGTTTCAGTAAGCCCCCGTGAAGTTTATGGGCCATATGGGCCAAGAGAAGAGAGCACACCAGCCCAAAAGGGGCTGGTGCACCCCTCTATGGCAGCAGGACCTAGGGGAGAGAAGTAAAGATGGGAATAGGTCTCCTCCTTCCTTCCCTTTCCTCCTCTTTCCTTTCCCCTTAGGGGAATTGTCGGTGTCAAAACTGGCGGATCTCGGGTAGGGGGTCCCGAACTGTGCGTCTAGGTCGGATGGTAACAGGAGGCAGGGGACACGATGTTTTACCCAGGTTTAGGCCCTCTTGATGGAGGTAAAACCCTACGTCCTGCTTGATTAATATTGATGATATGGGTAGTACAAGAGTAGATCTACCACGAGATCCGAGAGGCTAAACCCTAGAAGCTAGCCTATGGTATGATTGTTGTTCGTCCTACGGACTAAACCTCTCCGGTTTATATAGACACCGGAGAGGGCTAGGGTTACACAGAGTCGGTTACAATGGTAGGAGATCTACATATCCGTATCGCCAAGCTTGCCTTCCACGCCAAGGAAAGTCCCTTCCGGACACGGGACGAAGTCTTTAATCTTGTATCTTCATAGTCCAGGAGTCCGGCCGAAGGTATAGTCCGGCTATCCGGACACCCCCTAATCCAGGACTCCCTCAGTAGCCCCTGAACCAGGCTTCAATGACGACGATTCCGGCACGCAGATTGTCTTCGGCATTGCAAGGCGGGTTCCTCCTCCAAGTACTTCATAGAAGATTTTGAACACAAAGGTAGTGTCCGGCTCTGCAAAATAAGTTTCCACATATTGCCATAGAGAGAATAATACTTACACAAATCTAATCTGCTGACGCATTCCGCAGCGTGACATCACACCATGGCCAAGTCTTTATTCGAATCGTTTTACTATCCCACCTTAGCGCGTTTAGCGAGGTGATTTCCTTGGCACGTCTTGTTAAAGCAGAGATCGTGTCCCCTTATTCCGGGATTCTCATCAATACGGGTGTGGGTAACCCAACCGCGCCATTGACTATGGCGCTTGGGAGATAAGCGAGTTTTATCAGGCTGGTGGGGGCGCATAGTAGCGTCCGCCCATATAAGGGGATAAGGATCCACCTTCTCATCCGCGCCTTCTTCCTCCTTTGCCTATCCATTTCTGCGCACTTGAGCTCCAGCGCCCAAGTCCGCACACCCCACCTCAACCTTCTCCAGCCATGTCCAGAGCGGGAGGCAAGTGGATGGTCTCCTCTGTCACGGAGGGACGCATCAAAAAACTAAGGAAGGCCGGATACTTGTCTAACGACATTGCGCACCGGCTTCCCGAAGAGGGGCAGCTCATCCCCACCCCTAGGCCTCATGAGACGGTGGTGTTCCTCCCCCATTTCCTCCGTGGACTGGCCTTCCCTCTCCACCCATTTGTTCGGGGGCTCATGTTCTACTATGGCCTGGATTTCCACGATCTGGCCCCGAACTTTGTCCTCAATATCTCGGCGTTTATCGTCGTGTGCGAGGCTTTCTTCTGCATCCGCCCCCATTTCAGCCTATGGCTCAAGACTTTCAACGTCAAGCCGAAGGTGGTCCGCGGCACTCAGGCGGAGTGCGGAGGCGCCATCATGGGCAAGATGCCCAACGTCCTATGGCCCAAGGGCTCCTTTGTGGAGTCCCTAAAGGGGTGGCAATCGGGGTGGTTTTACATCACCGAGCCACGCGACCCTGAATGGGTCGCAGCCCCTGAGTTCTGATCCAGACCCCCTACACGGCTCACCTCCTGGAAAGAGACGGGCCTGTCGTGGGGTAAAGAAGGAGAGCTGACTGGACTCCAAACATGCGTCCAAACCCTGGTGGACAAGAAGCTCAAACTTGTCAACGTAGTCCAGGTTATGCTCATCCGCCGGATTCTCCCGTGTCAACAACGGGCTTTCAACCTGTGGGAGTTCGAACCGGCGTAGCACCAAACTCTGAGCATGCTCTTCGACACGATGTACGAAGATGCCTGGAAGGTGCTTTTCAAGGGCGCCGAGGCCCCCGCATCCGCTACCGAGGATTGCGGATTCAGCACGCAACGTCGTGCTCGTGCGGTAAGCTGTTTTTACCTTTTACAAGGTATTAGTTCTTCATAGTTTGACTCTATGTGGGATCTAAGCTCCCTTACATTTGACAGGATTGGCAGGAGACGTCCGGACAGATCAACTGTCTGGCTTCTTTGCCCAAAGGCCCAGCGGACGCTCGCTTGGCGAAGCTGCTAGTTCCGGCACCCTATGTGGTGCCGGAGAAGAAGGCCAAGAAGAAGGCCACGGGGACTCGAAAGAGTGCCCGACGCCCGGGGGCGTCGGATTCATCATCCGACGACTCCAAGATGCACTCCTCCCGTGAAGACGAGGAGGAGGAAGAAGTGACCTCTCCCCCTCCAGTGGGGGGAGAGAAGAAAAGGAAGGCCGCCCCAACTGGGGAGGCCGAAGGGTCCAAGAAGGGGAAAACCCTTCCTCCGGATGGCCCCACTAATGCCGACGACGGTGAAGAGGAGTGGCCGCACAGGGCCAAGCCCCTGGCGAGATCGTAAGTGTCCGGATACCAGAGTGATTCATAGTATTCCTCCATTGCACAGCTTTTCCTTATGTCAAACATGTTTATGCAGTCCGCCCAAGGCCGGGCTCGACGAGTCGTCGAGCGGCTCCCTGGATTCGTCGGATGTGAATTCACTTCCGACGGCTTCCTCCCCCACCCTACGGACGACGTCGAGGTGGCGTCCCAACAGGTTCCAAGCCAGGAGGAGGTGGTCCTGGAGGCGCTGCAAGGCGACCTCCCGGACTCCAGGCGTAGAGGGGATAGAACCCCCAAGGGCACCGCGCCGGAACCTTCAACGGTTCTAGACTCCGGTAGGCAGCCTCCTTCCAAGAGGGGCAAGCCTACCGAGCCGGTGACCTCCGTCCAACCGGAGGCACCGGACAATTTGCTGGAGGTACTTAAAGGCGCCTCCATCGATGAGGAGCACCGCACTATTATGAGTGTGGTGATCGAGAAGGTTCAGTCCGTCAAGAGCGGACTGACTGAAGCTTGTTCCAGCCTTCTAATAGGCTTTGAGGTAAGTAAAGAATAAAAATATTACCACATAGACAGTAGCCCCTGATGCTCTGTTCGGCGTTTGGAAAGAAAAGCCAAATAGAGGATCTAATAACATTCGCAGGAGTCTAACATAATCAAGTCAATATGCGTATGCAGGCTTCGCTGCTGGCCTCCGCCGCACTGACTGCGGAGGTGGATACACTGAAGCAAAACCTCGCGTGGTCCAAGAACGAGCCCGGCCATACCAAGAGGCAACTCGAGGAGAAGGAAGGTAAGTAATACCTTGCGCAATTATATAGAGAAGATGTGGTTGCAAAAAATGACAGGATCAACGTGCTATTATAGGGGCCACGACCGAGGTGGCAACCCTTAAGCAAGCGCTGTCCGAGGCCGAAAACAGAGCGGCCGCGGAGCGCACGGAGAGAGAGAAGCAGGAGGCGCAGGTGGAGGAGGTGCAGAAAGAGCTCCAGGCTCTCGTGAAAAAACACGAGAGTTTGGAGGTTGACTCAAAGACGCAAGCGTCCGAGCTTGCGGCAGCCCTCAAAAGCGCGAAGTCTGCCCAGGCCGAAGCCCAGAAAGCCCTCAAAGAAATTGACATGATGAAGAAGATAGCGGTGGGTAAGGCATTCATTATGCAAGGCAAGCACATGAAAGTGAATTACTTGTTACTTACCCGAGTCCGGAGCTCTCTAGGAGCATTCACAGATTTGCCCCGCAGTGCGTCTGATGCCGCCGCCTACTACCGAGCCGAGGAGGGGAGCTCGACGGAGAAGGTGTTCTGGTCTCAGTATGCTGAGGCCGGACACCTGGTGCCTCTGAGCGACCAGCTGAAGCAAATGGTCGAGCTCCACAAGGTGGCCGAACAGGCCATAAAGGGCCTCGTAGTTCGGCTTTGGCCTGGAGAGGCTCTGCCTGGGAGCTACTTCGGGCTGGTGAGGCGGCTGGTGGATGCCTGTCCACGGCTTGAAGTAATCAAGCGCTCCGTCTGCATCGAAGGTGCCCGTAGGGCGCTTGCCCGTGCGAAAGTGCACTGGGGCAAGATGGATGCGGAGAAGCTGGTGAAGGACGGGCCACCGCCGGGCAAGGAGCATCGTGTCCCGGAAGCGTATTATGAGGGCGTCCTAAAGGGTGCCCACCTTATAGCGGATGAATGCTCCAAAGATGTAATTTTTGAGTAAACTCGCATTTGTGATCATGTACGCTGAAAACTTGTTCATATGCGCTAAGCAACACTTTTGAATTTAAAGTATTACCTTCTGTGCGGCCGTTTATCAAATTTGAGAGATGGCGAGTCGTCGGCTTCTGCCCCATGCCACGAGTGCTGGGGTGTTCGGGATAAACATGAGCGCTCTTTTCCCATTCTTGGGTCCTTCGAGGGAGGCGCTCAACACGACGAACAAGGCAATCAGACTATAATGCTTGAACACTCTCACTTAGCCATAGAATTCTATAATTTTAAATTTCGGCGAAGCCCCTAGTGTTCGGAAGACCGAGAACCTCTCGAACAGCGACCAGCTCTCGCCTCATCATGACGGTCAGTTTTAGCTTTCTCTACTAAGGTGCTTAGCCCAACTCAACTGGGGCACAATCGCAGTAGTTCTCCTAGTGCTACCTTAGCCGATATAACGGAACGTAAGGTACCAAAACATAGGAGCCGGGCAAACCCAACTATTGACCCAAGACATTATTCGGAGCCGATGCATATAATGATATAAGTTCGGGGTGATGCACTTGTGAAAGTGTTCGGACTTCTCACACCGTATCGTGGGGTACTTAAGCCCCTGGCGTATTGGCTGTACCAAAATGTACGGGTGCAACATGTCATGAATGAACATATATTCGTAAAAAAGGTAATGCAATAATAGACGGAAGCTATGCATTGTTTATTTAAAAAAGCTGCGATCAAAGCAGGACGATACAAATAGTGCAATAAGCAAAAGATGGGACTATTTAACATGTCCTTTCCAGGGGCGAGCTGTGGAATGGCATGTGAAACAGGTATACTACTCGTTATAGAGACCACCTTAGAGTTCCATAGCGCGGCGTAGCTTTCTGCTTCCCTGGGTGTATCGTTTGTGCGGTAATTATACTGCCGGACAAGCCTTCAGAAGAATGGAGTCCTAAAAATAAGAGAAAATTAAGAAATCGGCAGCCCCTAGTACGGTTTAAGCCGCGTGCCATGATGGTGCCCCTCCCCCTGTGCCCATGGTATTTCCAGAGCGTAGTTATGTACGCGCAACACTGGTTTCGCAAGTTCGCGAGGGCTGGGGTTGGGGCTGCATTGCTACGCTTGCTCTGAACGTGCCGGGCGGTCTTGGTGTAGGTTACTCCGGGCGCGCTTGACGGTGTCCAGACGTTTAATGGCCGGACTAGAGAATTGCCTTGATAGGCTGCTTTGTACTTCCGCTGTGATAGCCGCCATATGCTCCTCCGTTCGGAGAGAGCGTTCGGTGTTTCCATTGACCGTGATGACGCCTCGAGGGCCTGGCATCTTGAGCTTGAGGTATGCGTAGTGCGGCACCGCATTGAACTAGGCAAATGCGGTTTGCCCGAGCAGTGAGTGATAGCCACTGCGGAACGGGACTATGTCGAAGATTAACTCCTCGCTTCGGAAATTATCCGGAGATCCGAAGACCACTTCAAGTGTAACTGAGCCTGTATAGTTGGCTTCTACACCTGGTATGACGCCTTTAAAGGTCGTTCTGGTGGGTTTAATCCTCGAGGGATCGATGCCCATTTTCTGCACTGTATCCTGATAAAGCAGGTTCAGGCTGTTGCCGCCGTCCATAAGGACTCTAGTGAGGTGAAATCCATCAATAATTGGGTCTAGAACCAATGCGGCGAATCTGCCATGACGGATGCTAGTGGGGTGGTCCCTTCGATCAAAAGTGATCGGGCAGGAAGACCATGGGTTGAACTTTGGGGCGACTGGCTCCATCGCGTATACGTCCCTTAGCGCACGCTTCCGCTCCCTCTTGGGGACGTGGGTTGCGTATATCATGTTCACCGTCCGCACTTGTGGGGGAAAACCTTTCTGTCCACTGTTGTTCTGTCACATCCCTAGCTTCTGGTGCTGCCTAGTGTTTGCATCATGTTTAAATTTTTGAACTTGAACTAGGGAAATTTGGAAGCCTCAAAACCCTAAATAAAAGAAGGGCAAAAACCCTAAAATCTCATTCATTGTTCCAAAATGCTCTTCTTAAATGTTTGATAATTTTTGGCAAGGGTTCTGGTCCCACCCAAATATTGAACATTTTTAAGGATTTATTTTTGGGACTTTGAATTTAAATCATTAGCTATTTGAATTTGAATTATATTCATATAATTAGAATATAATTTCAAATACCCCTGAAATATTTTATGAGCTTTTGGAAAAGTCCATCTAGCAAAATAAAAATATTCAGAGGAGTTTTTGGCATTGTTTGAATTTGTTTAAATTCAAAACAATGGCAAAAGATATTAATAAAAGAAAAACAGAACAGAAATATAAAACAAGAGAGAGAGAATCTTACCTGGCGCTCACCTGGTAGCCAACTGGCCCAGCACTGCAGCTGGCCGGCCCAGCCCACCACTGCAGCCCTCCGTCGTCTTCCTCCCCTCGTCCCGAAGCAGCTGCATGCCCGGCGCGTAGGCGAGCTGCGCCAGCTCCTCCCTGCCTGCCTGGCTACCCCCTCGTCGCCCTGGTCGCCTCCCGCGACGCCACGCAACCCCCCGACGCTCTCTCACTCTCCTCGCTCCTTCCCCCTCCTCTGTTTCTTGCACGCAGCCACCGAGCGGAGCTCGTCGCCGCCGTCCACTGCCACCACGGCCACCGAGCCTCCCTCGCTTCCCCGACTAGCCCACAAGCTCCGCCACTCCGTCCTCGACCCACCTCACCGAGCCACGCCCCTCCAGAAGCCCCGAAGCGCCGCCCCGACATTTTTCCCCTCCTCGGACCCACCGGTCGCCGTCGCCCGATTCGTCGGCTCCGGACCGTCCCCGGCCTCGTCTCCGCCTCGAATGGATCCGCTGTGAGCCTCCGCTGCTTCTCCTGTGCTCGCTCCCTCCGTTCTCGCCCCCTAGCCCCATCTCCCACCGCGGCCGAGAGTTTCTCGCCGCCGGCCATGGCGTGGCCGTGGCCACAGCCACCGCAGCTCGTTCTCGAGCCCACCGTCGTGCTCACCACAGTCCCAGGAGCACATAGCACTCACCAACGCCTCCCCTGGCGCCCTGCATCGCCTAACCTGTCGTTGCCGTAGCTCCGGCCGCCGCCTAAGTGGTCGCCGCCGTCGACCCCGGCCTCCCTGTGCCCAGCTGTGTGCGCCCCTAGATGCGCGGGAGCACGGGCTCCCTCTCGGTGCCCTCAGTGCGACCAGCCGCAGGCTGTAGCGCCGTCCCGAGCAACTCCGGCGAGGTCTCGCCGTCGCCGTGGTCGCCGGCGTCACTTGCTGACGTGGCTGGCCTAATTAGCCACTAAACACCGCACCGTGTCACTGACACCTAGGCCCCACGCCCTCATTAACCCCAGTTTAATATCTGTTTAGGATTAACTAAACCAGAGCCGCCCCACGCGTCAGTTTTGACCAAGCTGACGTGGCCGTTGACCGGGCCCACACGTCAGCGGCACTAACCAGCCCCAGTCACTGACCAGTGGACCCCACTGGTCAGGTTTGACCAGCAGCAGCGTCTGTTGACCTGCTGACATCATAGTGACGCAATGCTGACGCAGTAAGTATTTCTGGAATTAAAATAAATCAGGAAATGATTTATAAATTTCAGAAAATACCCCAAACTTCAATAAATCATAGAAATTCAACCGTAACTCCAAATTAAATAAATTATATATGAAAAATTATCAGAAAAAGTCAAGGAATCCATCTGTACCATTTTCATGCATGTTTGAACAATGTTTGTCCTCTGTTTTGGACAAAACAAATAAAGGGCATTTAAATAATCATATATGGAGCTGGAGTTTGAATCATGTATTCAAACCAACTTCATTTAAATCATAGCTAGGTGCATTAGCCCAAAACACATTCATATTGCCATGTCATAGCATGCATCATATTGTGCTTTGCATTGATCGTGTTTCTTCTGTGTTTGCCGGTGTTGTTTCCCCCTCGGTAGACATTGTACCGACGATGTGATCGTTGACACTGATGAAGACTCAATGTTATCTTCAGAAGTGCCAGGCAAGCAAAACCCCCTTGTTCATTCCGATACAATCCCACTCTCTCGCTCCTGCTTTCTTTTACTTCATTAGGTCAACACCGATTCAACTGTTACATGCTGCGGTAGTTGAACCCCTTTATCCTCTGCATGACCTGTCATTGCCATAGTAAATAGATGAAACCCACTAGCATGAGTAGGAGTTGTTTGAGCCCTGATGTACCTACTCATTCATGCTTGTTTGTCATGCCTGCTACTGCTTAGAGTTGAGTCAGGTCTGATTCATCGGGGATGAATCAGATGCGTGTGAACATGTCCTACTGTGTGTGAGCTAAGTGTGTGAACACGATTTGATAAAGGTAGCGGTGAGAGGCCATGTAGGAGTACATGGTGGGTTGTCTCATTGAAGCCGTCCTTAGGAACTGAGTTCTATGTTTGTCATCCATGATTCAGCTACTACCATACATTGGGCCCTGAAATATGACCCCGCTCGACTTCTTATTCACCCAAGTCCTCTGTCCAGGAGTTGCAAGTAGTTTCTGGTGTTTGTAGTATGCTGGAGGCCGTGCATAGCGCTGACCGGAGGGGTGGGCTGTGATGCAGTAGGCACGTGGCCGGGTATACCGGGCGCCCGTTTGGTGTCACGGAGCCCTGTTCACATTGTTTGGGGCTGTGAGCGAAACTCCGGCCGGATCTCCTCATGGATGGAACCCGAATAGGCGATAAACCTGGACTAGAGACTTGAGTGTTTAGGTAGGTCGTGGTCTACACCCACGTCGGCTTTCGCTTGAAGTCTGCCGAGCACATGTCGTGTGCAGACGCTAAGTGGTGGAAACATGTATGAAGAAGTACACCCCTGCAGGGTTAACAACATCTATTCGAATAGCCATGTCCACGGTAAAGGACTTCTGGGTTGCTTATATCAGTTCATAGACAAGTGAAAGTGGATATTCTAAAATACGCAAGATAAGCGTGAGTGCTATGGATGGCGCTCTCGTAGGGAGACGGGAGCGGATCCATAGTGGTGTATTGATATGGTGAATATGTGGACTCGCGTGCGCCACCTCAAAAGAGTTACTTGCAGTCGTAGTTTAGGATAGCCACCGAGTCAAAGCTGGCTTGCTGCCGTTAAACCCCACCATCCCCTTTGTTGATAATGATGCATATGTAGTTAGTTCTGATGTAAGTCTTGCTGGGTACATTTGTACTCACGTTGCTTAATTTATGTTTTTGCAGAGAGAATTCAGTCTCACTAGTAGTTCCACGTGGACTTCGACGTTTAGCTTGTTACCTCAGCTACGATCTTGTGCCCTCGGCAGGATCTAGTAGATAGTCAGGCTTTTCAGCCCTTTTCATTTATAGTTGTCTGTACTCAGACATGTTAAGCTTCCGCTTGTGCTTTGACTTGTATGCTCTGAGTGTTGGGTCATGAGACCCATGTTTGTATTATCTCGCTCTTCGGAGCCTATTGAATAAAATACTTGAGTTGTAGAGTCATGTTGTGATGCCATGTTGTATTTGCACATATCAAGCATATTGTGTGTATGTTATTGAAATGCTTGGTATGTGTGGGATCTGACTATCTAGTTGTTTATCTTTAGTAGCCTCTCTTACCGGGGAATGTCTCCTAGTGTTTCCACCGAGCCATGGTAGCTTGCTACTGCTCCGGAACACTTAGGCTGGCCGGCATGTGTCCTTCTTCGTTCCTGTGTCTGTCCCTTCGGGGAAATGTCACGCGATGAATACCGGAGTCCTGTTAGCCCGCTACAGCCCGGTTCACCGGAGTCCTGCTAGCCCAGTGCTACAGCCTGGATTCACTCGCTGATGACCGACACGTTCGATGCTGGGTCATGGATGCCTGTCCCTGTAAGTTTGTGCCACTTTGGGTTTATGACTAGCCATGTCAGCCCGGGCTCCCTATCATATGGATGCTAGCGACACTATCATATACGTGTGCCAAAAGGCGCAAACGGTCCCGGGCAAAGGTAAGGCGACACCCGTGGGAATACCGTGCGTGAGGCCGCAAAGTGATATGAGGTGTTACATGCTAGATCGATGTGGCATTGAGTCGGGGTCCTGACAGCTTTGGTATCAGAGCTTGACTGCCTGTAGGATTACCAAGCCAAACTGGTCGAAGTTGAGTCTAGAAATGCTTTAGTTATATAAGGGAATTGATTGTGGGATGGAACGTAAGGCTCTTTTTACTCCTTATACCTTATGCCCTTCTGATTTGAGTCATCTTATCTTTCCTACGGGGATTAAGAACTAGGCTATCTCTTCTTTCTATCAGGATCACGTGTTACTAATCCGTAGACTTATAAGATTGTTGGTTTTAAGCTTGAGTTCAGTTCCTATGACTTTTGTATGTTAACCGTTGATCTCGAAACCTTGATATTGTGCTTCTGAGTGGTTATGCCACCATTTTTGTGAATGTCTCAAATCTTTTCTGAGCATTTACAGCCGTTATGCTGTCCGAGTCATCCCAGGTTTCTAAATAGTCGGATGCATTTGCAAATCCCTTCCTCCTATTTCCGATATGCCTTTGGTCAGATTAATCACACAAATCAGTGAGTTGAGGTACTTTATTGCCTTGACATATGTGTTGGAGCTGGTATTATGACCCTAGGTGTCTTAGGGGATCATCTAGTAATTTAGCCATGATTTGTGTCCCAGTGTGATGATTCTGGCCATCATTCTCGAAAGCATCCCGTGATGCCACCTAGTTAGTAGTCATTCTACTCCTGGGTTTTGAACCCAAGATACACCCTACTTCATGTTGTTCGTATTTGCTAGTTCCTTTAGGATATTAGTAACTTTTGCATTAGTCCTCGAGGTCCATGGTATTTTCCTTCTTCCAAATACTATGTACCATTCTCGCAGATGTTTATTGGATCAATAGATCACAATTAGAGTACTCTTGAGGAGTTCTCCATTCATAAATTGTGAATCTGCCAGTCCTACCTCTCTGCATGGCTTATCCAGAAGAAACATGTTGAACTTGGTTCGACATACTAATCTATGCCTCCATAACTCAGAAAATTATATGTTCTTTGAGTTGTCCCTCTTAGTTGTATTCTGACCCCTGTCTATCATTTGATAGTCAAGAGTATGCGTGCATTCATTCATCGATACCTATTACTCTTGTGGTCCGTCAAGCCATTCTATTCCAGAATGACTAGGAGAAACAAACTCCAGTACCTCATCCATATCCAGGGTTGGGTCTTAGCAGTTGTACTCTGCAGATCAAAATACTAATCCAGTTTTTGTTCTGTTCCACCCTGGAGTGTTACCATCTTTATATTAAGATTATCATGGGAATTGCACACCATCCTATGAATTCTTGGTGCAGTGATACTTCTCTCCATCATTATTCATTTCTCGGTTCCCGTGTTGTTATAACCGGATTGTCGACAAGTGAATCGTGATGTGTGAAATCAATACTGCTAGCAATTCCGTTGCTTGGTAGTTAAATGGACAACAACCTCATTCTTAGCGTGCTGATTATTGAGTCATCATTCTAAGATTGATCGTGCTACCTAGTCCTTATTTCTGGTGCACCCTCTGATCAATGAGTTAGGATTGTGTCAACACCTTGCTCTGTTGATCATATCGTCTTGCCCTAAAAAGCAAGATTGTTCTCAAGCTTAGTAACATACCGGTGGTTTGTGACTTTCCAAATATCTTCTTGGAAGTGTTACTGGGTTGTCCCCTGACTGTTATGTTGAGCTCGTGATCAAGTCGGTTTCTTGTGAACCACCCTTTCTCCAAGAATCTGTGTTGGATATCCCGGAGCTAGTTGGTTAAGCTAGACAGCAACTTGGAGAGTTGGAAGATAAAGGCTTGCCTAATTTAGTTCATGTTAAGGGATATCTTTCCGTGTATGTGTGTATGTTGAAGAAAGAAGATGTCTTCATCGATTGGTCCCTGTGATCAGTTGTTGGACCTATTATCTTGTTAAAACTTTGATTTGAGTGTGGGCTATTCTCAAATCAAATCAGAACCAACGATGTTCATAATGTTGTCTTACTCGTGGTTGACTCCTCGAGCATGCACCATTATATCTTATGGGTCTGACCAATGCTATCACCTGTTCACATAATTAGAGAATTCCATCTTCATGGAAATCTCGATGAATTGTTGTTGAGCCCATCAACATCATTTTATCTTCTCCAAGATCTTGTTGGACAATAAGTTAGTGTTGGAAACTTTTGAAGCATTTTCTTCATGCTAGCTCATGAAGTATTTGTTTGATGAAAGGAGTGACTTCCTCTTATACACGTGCATTTGGTGAAAGTTGCCGCCATGAATTTGAGAAAGTTAGTTTTGCTTCCTCTGGAATCATCGCAAGTCAGTCATGCACACGTGCGAAGTATTCTGTGGTCTGGAGACTTGCAACCTTCATTCCATATGTGTCCCAAGCACACCAAGCCACTGATTGATTTGTTCAAGGAGAAAAGTTCCCTCATAAGAGCTAATCATATGACTTATGCAAGGACTTCGTTATCCACGGTGATGGTTTCCCAACCTGAACTCGGTAGTGTTTTATTATAAGACTACTATGTGGTCATGCTTGTCTGGGACAGCGTGTTCACATGTGTGTAGCAGAACCAGCTCATGTTTTAGAGCTTGCTATCGTAGTTCATTTCCCGAGAATCTCGCAACGTCATCTCGTCGAATTGTGTTGCAAACTTTCATTTTTCTTCCTAGACTCGATGAGTCTGGAATATCCTGACACCAACCAGATCTGAATCTCAGGCAGATATGATGGTTGGAACATTTCCCAAGAACTATAATAATGGTCTCTCTGTAACCGGTAAAGTGGATGTCGTGGCCAACACACCCAGCCGAAAGACCTATTATTGTAGTATCTTGATTGAAGAAGTTGGCCACCTCCCCATAAGGATTTCGTAGGATTTACCTCCCTAGTTGTTCCTTATGGATTTTTGTGTTTCCGAAGTCCGACCTTTACTTGATGTTCTAGATACCAGACCATTTCTATGAATGGGTTACACTAGCACATCAAGGAGAACATTAGAAGCGGAGTGCTAAATGTCTCTCGGTTGATCATCCAGATTTTATTTCCTTGGCCCCGCCAAGGGTGAAATCTGAGAAAGTGTTATCTTTCTTTGCATCTGCATCATCCATCATCATTCATCATGGTAATACGTTGTGTTGCCAGGATCCTTGACACGGATATTGGTAAAACCTTGATGAATATGGAAGTGCTCTAATTCTTGAGAGCACGCGCAAGTGCTAGGTTTGATCGTCGGCATTAACTGTATAGTGCTCTTAGTTCCCTCGGCAATTCTATGACCTTTTCAAACAGTGAATTCACTCTCTATTGTTGGGTTCTTCCCCAGTTACCAGAATCATTTCCAGCATTTGCATTTTGTTCCCAGCTCGCACCGCCAATGTGCCATTCCACCATGGGTCTCTTCCATTTCCGGTGGTAAGCAAATTCATCCACTATGTTGTTTTTCAACAAGGTAATCCACATCATCCAAGTCCGAGTATGCCATCCTACCGACCCCCGCCAATCGATTGCTGTGATTTGCCTTAGGCTGATATAGAGAGTCTCAATGATCTCTATATCAAAGGTAATTCTTTTTGCCACTTAAGGTAATAATCTACGAATCACCCTCCTGCAGGATGTCCCGCTGTGGCATCATGGAAACTCAACTCCTCGCTACATTGACAATCGTTTACCACCTTTAAGTGTGGAATTGTTGTCCACCTAGTGAACCTTCGTCATCCGTTTCTTTCCACCCCTCTTGATGTGTATCTCGTGTCTCAACCCGAGAGATGGTTCTATGTCTCATCCCATGAGTTGATCCTGAGTTGTTCGGTCTTCAAGAAGATAGATTCTTCTAGAGTTTTCCTTCCCTCTTCTCGTCATGATAGTTGGAATTCTCGGAGCAAGACATCAAGACAATGATGGTGATCGAATCAATGTTCTTATGAAGGGCAACCTGGATCGTGAAGATTGTGTTAGGTTGCGTTCCCCTTCGTCTTACCCTACACTTGAATCTCGGGTCGAGATTCTTGTTTAGTGGGGGTGAGTTGTCACATCCCTAGCTTCTGGTGCTGCCTAGTGTTTGCATCATGTTTAAATTTTTGAACTTGAACTGGGGAAATTTGGAAGCCTCAAAACCCTAAATAAAAGAAGGGCAAAAACCCTAAAATCTCATTCATTGTTCCAAAATGCTCTTCTTAAATGTTTGATAATTTTTGGCAAGGGTTCTGGTCCCACCCAAATATTGAACATTTTTAAGGATTTATTTTTGGGACTTTGAATTTAAATCATTAGCTATTTGAATTTGAATTATATTCATATAATTAGAATATAATTTCAAATACCCCTGAAATATTTTATGAGCTTTTGGAAAAGTCCATCTAGCAAAATAAAAATATTCAGAGGAGTTTTTGGCATTGTTTGAATTTGTTTAAATTCAAAACAATGGCAAAAGATATTAATAAAAGAAAAACAGAACAGAAATATAAAACAAGAGAGAGAGAATCTTACCTGGCGCTCACCTGGTAGCCAACCGGCCCAGCACTGCAGCTGGCCGGCCTAGCCCACCACTGCAGCCCTCCGTCGTCTTCCTCCCCTCGTCCCGAAGCAGCTGCGTGCCCGGCGCGCAGGCGAGCTGCGCCAGCTCCTCCCTGCCTGCCTGGCTACCCCCTCGTCGCCCTGGTCGCCTCCCGCGACGCCACGCAACCCCCCCGACGCTCTCTCACTCTCCTCGCTCCTCCCCCCTCCTCTGTTTCTTGCACGCAGCCACCGAGCGGAGCTCGTCGCCACCGTCCACTGCCACCACGGCCACCGGGCCTCCCTCGCTTCCCCGACTAGCCCACAAGCTCCGCCACTCCGTCCTCGACCCACCTCACCGAGCCACGCCCCTCCAGAAGCCCCGAAGCGCCGCCCCGACATTTTTCCCCTCCTCGGACCCACCGGTCGCCGTTGCCCGATTCGTCGGCTCCGGACCGTCCCCGGCCTCGTCTCCGCCTCGAATGGATCCGCTGTGAGCCTCCGCTGCTTCTCCTGTGCTCGCCCCCTCCGGTCTCGCCCCCTAGCCCCATCTCCCACCACGGCCGAGAGTTTCTCACCGCCGGCCATGGCGTGGTCGTGGCCACAACCACCGCAGCTCGTTCTCGAGCCCACCGTCGTGCTCACCACAGTCCCAGGAGCACATAACACTCACCAACGCCTCCCCTGGCGCCCTGCATCGCCTAACCCGTCGTTGTCGTAGCTCCGTCCGCCGCCTAAGTGGTCGCCGCCGTCGACCCCGGCCTCCCTGTGCCCAGCTGTGTGCGCCCCTAGATGCGCGGGAGCACGGGCTCCCTCTCGGTGCCCTCAGCGCGACCAGCCGCGGGCTGTAGCACCGTCCCGAGCAACTCCGGCGAGGTCTCGCCGTTGCCGTGGTCGCCGGCGTCACTTGCTGACGTGGCTGGCCTAATTAGCCACTAAACACCGCACCGTGTCACTGACACCTAGGCCCCACGCCCTAATTAACCCTAGTTTAATATCTGTTTAGGATTAACTAAACCAGAGTGGCCCCACACGTCAGTTTTGACCAAGCTGACGTGGCCGTTGACCGGGCCCACATGTCAGCGGCACTAACCAGCCCCAGTCACTGACCAGTGGACCCCACTGGTCAGGTTTGACCAGCAGCAGCGTCTGTTGACCTGCTGACATCATAGTGACGCAATGCTGACGCAGTAAGTATTTCTGGAATTAAAATAAATCAGGAAATGATTTATAAATTTCAGAAAATACCCCAAACTTCAATAAATCATAGAAATTCAACCGTAATTCCAAATTAAATAAATTATATATGAAAAATTATCAGAAAAATTCAAGGAATCCATCTGTACCATTTTCATGCATGTTTGAACAATGTTTGTCCTCTGTTTTGGACAAAACAAATAAAGGGCATTTAAATAATCATATATGGAGCTGGAGTTTGAATCATGTATTCAAACCAACTTCATTTAAATCATAGCTAGGTGCATTAGCCCAAAACACATTCATATTGCCATGTCATAGCATGCATCATATTGTGCTTTGCATTGATCGTGTTTCTTCTGTGTTTGCCGGTGTTGTTTCCCCCTCGGTAGACGTTGTACCGACGATGTGATCGTTGACACTGATGAAGACTCAATGTTATCTTCAGAAGTGCCAGGCAAGCAAAACCCCCTTGTTCATTCCGATACAATCCCACTCTCTCACTCCTGCTTTCTTTTACTGCATTAGGACAACACCGATTCAACTGTTACATGCTGCGGTAGTTGAACCCCTTTATCCTCTGCATGACCTGTCATTGCCACAGTAAATAGATGAAACCCACTAGCATGAGTAGGAGTTGTTTGAGCCCTGATGTACCTACTCATTCATGCTTGTTTGTCATGCCTGCTACTGCTTAGAGTTGAGTCAGGTCTGATTCATCGGGGATGAATCAGAGGCGTGTGAACATGTCCTACTGTGTGTGAGCTAAGTGTGTGAACATGATTTGATAAAGGTAGCGGTGAGAGGCCATGTAGGAGTACATGGTGGGTTGTCTCATTGAAGCCGCCCTTAGGAACTGAGTTCTGTGTTTGTGATCCATGATTCAACTACTACCATACATTGGGCCCTGAAATATGACCCCGCTCGACTTCTTATTCACCCAAGTCCTCTGTCTAGGAGTTGCAAGTAGTTTCTGGTGTTTGTAGTATGCTGGAGGCCGTGCACAGCGCTGACCGGAGGGGTGGGCTGTGATGCGGTAGGCACGTGGCCGGGTATACCGGGCGCCCGTTTGGTGTCACGGAGCCCTGTTCACATCATTTGGGGCTATGAGCGAAACTCCGGCCGGATCTCCTCATGGATGGAACCCGAATAGGCGATAAACCTGGACTAGAGACTTGAGTGTTTAGGTAGGTCGTGGTCTACACCCACGTCGGCTTTCGCTTGAAGTCTGCCGAGCACATGTCGTGTGCAGACGCTAAGTGGTGGAAACATGTATGAAGAAGTACACCCCTGCAGGGTTAACATCATCTATTCGAATAGCCGTGTCCGCGGTAAAGGACTTCTGGGTTGCTTATATCAGTTCATAGACAAGTGAAAGTGGATATTCTAAAATACGCAAGATAAGCGTGAGTGCTATGGATGGCGTTCTCGTAGGGAGACGGGAGCGGATCCATAGTGGTGTATTGATATGGTGAATATGTGGACTCGCGTGCGCCACCTCAAAAGAGTTACTTGCAGTCGTAGTTTAGGATAGCCACCGAGTCAAAGCTGGCTTGCTGCCGTTAAACCCCACCATCCCCTTTGTTGATAATGATGCATATGTAGTTAGTTCTGATGTAAGTCTTGCTGGGTACATTTGTACTCACGTTGCTTAATTTATGTTTTTGCAGAGAGACTTCAGTCTCACTAGTAGTTCCACGTGGACTTCGACGTTTAGCTTGTTACCTCAGCTACGATCTTGTGCCCTCGACAGGATCTGGTAGATAGTCAGGCTTTTCAGCCCTTTTCATTTATAGTTGTCTGTACTCAGACATGTTAAGCTTCCGCTTGTGCTTTGACTTGTATGCTCTGAGTGTTGGGTCATGAGACCCATGTTTGTATTTTCTCGCTCTTCGGAGCCTATTGAATAAATACTTGAGTTGTAGAGTCATGTTGTGATGCCATGTTGTATTTGCACATATCGAGCATATTGTGTGTATGTTATTGAAATGCTTGGTATGTGTGGGATCTGACTATCTAGTTGTTTATCTTTAGTAGCCTCTCTTACCGGGGAATGTCTCCTAGTGTTTCCACCGAGCCATGGTAGCTTGCTACTGCTCCGGAACACTTAGGCTGGCCGGCATGTGTCCTTCTTCGTTCCTGTGTCTGTCCCTTCGGGGAAATGTCACGCGATGAATACCGGAGTCCTGTTAGCCCGCTACAGCCCGGTTCACCGGAGTCCTGCTAGCCCAGTGCTACAGCCTGGATTCACTCGCTGATGACCGACACGTTCGATGCTGGGTCATGGATGCCTGTCCCTGTAAGTTTGTGCCACTTTGGGTTTACGACTAGCCATGTCAGCCCGGGCTCCCTATCATATGGATGCTAGCGACACTATCATATACGTGTGCCAAAAGGTGCAAACGGTCCCGGGCAAAGGTAAGGCGACACCCGTGGGAATACCGTGCGTGAGGCCGCAAAGTGATATGAGGTGTTACATGCTAGATCGATGTGGCATTGAGTCGGGGTCCTGACATGTTCGGCGGTCGGGGCTCCTCCTCGTCATCGCTATGCAGCCCCTTGTCTCTGCTTTCGGCATTTAACTTGCCTGCCTGCTTGAACACCCAACAATCCCTGTTGGTGTGATTGGCTGGTTTTTCAGGGGTGCCATGTATCTGGCATGAGCGGTCGAGTATTTGGTCCAAACTGGACGGGCCCGGAGTATTTCTTTTGAATGACTTTTTCCGCTGACCGGGTTTAGAGCCTTTGAATCCGGCATTAACTGCCGTATCCTCAGCATTGTCGCCATTAATGCGGCACTTTTGCTTGTTGCGACGCGACCTGCCACTATTGTCCTTGGTATCTAAATTACCAGGGCTCTTGGTCATGTTATTGCCACAAGCTAGCCAGCTGTCTTCTCACGTGCAAAAGCGGGTCATAAGTGTCCTGAGGGCTGCCATAGATTTTGGCTTTTCCTGTCCTAGGTGCCGTGCAAGCCACTCGTCGCGGATGTTATGCTTGAAGGCTGCTAGGGCCTCTGCGTCCGGACAGTCGACAATTTGATTTTTCTTGGTTAGGAACCATGTCCAGAATTGTCTGGCCGATTCCTCTGGCTGCTGAATTATGTGGCTTAGGTCATCGGCGTCTGGTGGTCGCACATAAGTGCCCTGGAAATTGTCGAGGAATGCGGCTTCCAGGTCCTCCCAACAACCAATTGATTCTGCTGGCAAGCTGTTAAGCCAATGCCAAGCTGGTCCTTGAAGCTTGAGTGGGAGGTATTTGATGGCGTGTAGGTCATCACCGCAGGCCATGTGGATATGAAGGAGATAGTCCTCGATCCATACCGCAGGATCTGTTGTGCCATCATATGATTCGATGTTCACGGGTTTGAAACCCTCGGGGATTTGATGATCCATTACTTCACCTATGAAGCATAGTGGATGTGCGGCGCCTCTGTATTGGGCTACATCACGACGCAGCTCAAACGAGCTTTGTCTACTGTGTTCGGCCCGGCCGGATTTACCGTATCCGGCGTGACGAGTACCGTCTCGTGCCGTGGGGTGCCCACATGATTTGTAGATCGATCTTGTTTGCCTTGCCTTGTCCTCCAATATATCTCGCAGGTCTAGCGCGTTTTCTCATGCATTGGTATTTTTTGAGTGGCGCCGGGGTGCAACTTGAGTGGAGGGCCGAGAGGCCTCTCTGTCGTGGCCACGGGGTAGCCGGTCGGCCGCATCATGTGCTGGTGATGTAGGTTTAAGTGCTTCCTCCTCTAATTGGGGTAGCAACCTGTGCTTTGGGTAGCTCTTGGAGGAGCGTTCGAGTTCATACTCTTCGGCCGCAAGGACTTCAGTCCATCTGTCGGCTAGCAAATCTTGATCAGCTCTAAGCTGTTGCTGTTTTTTCTTGAGGTTGCTCACCGTGGCCATAAGCCTGCGTTTGAAACGCTCTTGTTCGACGGGATCCTCCGGCACGACAAATTTGTCGTTGTCGAGGCTTGCCTCGTCTTCGGAGGGAGGCATATAATTATCGCCCTCGACCTCTCTGTCTGCCGCTCTCTCATGAGGGCTGGCTTCTCTATCCTCCTGTGCTGAATCTTGCTGGAGGTGGTTGTCTTCGGCACTGTCCGAGGTGTTATTATCCCCCGTGCTGGAATCACCGTTTTTGTTTTGGCGGGATTTAGAGCGGCGCTGCTGACGCCGGCGCTTAGGCTGCTTCTTGGAGGGGTCATCCTCCGCTGTTCCATCGCCATTGCCTTCTTTTGGGGTGTCCATCATGTATATATCATACGACGAGGTGGCTTTCCAGTGCCCTATAGGCGCTGGTTCTTGATCGTCTCCTGCATCGGCGTCCATACCGTCGATGTCTTCGGAGTCGAAGTTGAGCATGTCGGTTAAATCATCGACAGTGGCTACAAAGTGGGTGGTGGGTGAGCTTTGAATTTCTTCATCATCCACATCCCAACCTTGCCGACCATAGTTCGGCCAGGGCTCTCCTGACAAAGAGAGAGACTTTAGTGAATTCAGAATATCGCCGAAGGGCGAGTGCTGAAAGATGTCTGCAGCGGTGAACTCCATGATCGGCGCCCAATCGGGTTTGAGCGGTCGGGGTGCGGAGGGCTCGAAGTCTGGAGAGGAGTCCGGCTCCTTGGAGTCACGGGCTTCGCAGAGAATAGGGCTGGTGTTCGGCTCGATCACCATAGATATTGCAGCCCCCGAGGCGGTGTCTAACCACCCATCCTCGGTTGGTGTGATCGGCTCCGAGCTAGGGGTCGGAGCGGACACGGGTGTGGCCTCCAGGGCACTTTTCGACGACAGAGCTAAATCATGCCCATCGTGACAGTGCGGCGCGCTCGGCTGTGGCTCGAATCCGTCGAAGATCAAGTCTCCGCAGATGTCGGTCGTGTAGTTCAAACTTCCCAATCTGACCTGATGGCCAGGGGTGTAGCTTTCGATCTGCTCCAGATGACCAAGCGAATTGGCCTGCAGTGCAAAGCCGCCGAATACGAAGATCTGTCCGGGGAGAAAAGTCTCACCCTGGATCGCATCGCTGTTGATGATCGAAGAAGCCATCGGGCCTAAAAGTGATGACACAGAGGAACTCTCAATGAAAGCACCAATGTCGGTGTCAAAACCGGCGGATCTTGGGTAGGGGGTCCCGAACTATGCGTCTAGGTCGGATGGTAACAGGAGGCAGGGGACACGATGTTTTACCCAGGTTCGGGCCCTCTTGATGGAGGTAAAACCCTATGTCCTGCTTGATTAATATTGATGATATGGGTAGTACAAGAGTAGATCTACCACGAGATCAGAGAGGCTAAACCCTAGAAGCTAGCCTATGGTATGATTGTTGTTCGTCCTACGGACTAAACCTCTCCGGTTTATATAGACACCGGAGAGGGCTAGGGTTACACAGAGTCGGTTACAATGGTAGGAGATCTACATATCCGTATCGCCAAGCTTGCCTTCCACGCCAAGGAAAGTCCCTTCTGGACACGGGACAAAGTCTTGAATCTTGTATCTTCATAGTCCAGGAGTCCGGCCGAAGGTATAGTCCAGCTATCCGGACACCCCCTAATCCAGGACTCCCTCAGGAATTATGGTAGGGGGGCAAGCCAGGGCAGGAGCCCTAGGGCTGGCCGACCAACTTTGTGGTGCGCTTGGCTGCCTCCCCTCTCCTCCCACCTATATATATGTGGGAGGGGGCGCCACACATAGGCCACGACATTCTCTTAGCCGTGTGCGGCGCCCCCTACACAGTTTCGTTCCCCGATCATATTTTCGTAGTGCTTAGGCGAAGCCCTGCGAAGATAGCATCACCACCATCGTCACCATGCTATCATGCTGCCGGAACTCATCCACTACTTCGCCGTCTTGCAGGATCAAGAAGGCGAGGACATCACTGAGCTAATCGTGTGCTGAATGCGGAGGTACCGTACGTTCGGTACTTGATCGGTTGGATCGAGAAGAAGTTTGACTACATCAACCGCGTTAACAAACGCTTCCGCTTATGGTATACGATGTTACATAGACACACTCTCCCTCTCGTTACTATGCATCTCCATGGATAGATCTTGCGTGTGCATAGAATTTTGTTTTGTTTTCCACACAACATTTCCCAACAGTGGCATCCGAGCCAGCTCTATGCGTAGATGATATGCACGAGTAGAACACAAAGACTTGTGGGCGGTGATAGTCATACTACTTACCACCAATGTCTTATTTTGATTCAACAGTATTGTGGGATGAAGCGGCCCGTGATGTGGAACGTAGCATACAATTTTAAAAAAAATTCCTACGAACATGCAAGATCTATCTAGGAGATGCATAGCAACGAGATGGGAAGAGTGTGTCCACGTACGCTCATAGACTGAAAGCGGAAGCGTTATGTTAACGTGGTTGATGTAGTCGAACGTCTTCACGATCCAACCGATCCAAGTACCAAACGTACGATACCTCTGTGTTCAACACACGTTCAGCACGATGACGTCCCTCGAGCTCTTGATCCAGTAGAGGGTCGAGGGAGAGTTTCGTCAGCACGACAGCGTGGTGATGGTGTTGATGATGTGACCCACGCAGGGCTTCGCCTAAGCACTACGAAAATATGAATGAGGTGGTAAACTGTGGAGGGGGGCACCGCACACGGCTAAGGAACAATTGATGTGTGATACGTCTCCAACGTATCTATAATTTTTGATTGTTCCATGCTATTATATTATCAACCTTGGATGTTTTATATGCTATTTTATATGTTTTTTGGGACTAACCTATTAACCTAGAGCCCAGTGCCAGTTTCTGTTTTTTCCTTGTTTTAGAGTATCGCAGAAAAGGAAAATCAAACGGAGTCCAATTGACCTGAAACTTCACGGAACTTATTTTTGGACCAGAAGAAGCCCACGGAGTATCGAAGTTGGACCAGGAGAGTCCCGAGCTGCCCACGAGGGTGGGGGGCGCACCCCCCTGCCTCGTGGACAGCCCGGAGGTCCACCGACGTACTTCTTCCTCCCATATATACCCATATACCCTAAAAACATCCAAGAGCAGAATAGATCGGGAGTTCCACCGCCAGAAGCCTCCGTAGCCACCGAAAACCAATCTAGACCCGTTCCGGCACCCTGCCGGAGGGGGGAATCCCTCTCCGGTGGACATCTTCATCATCCCAGTGCTCTCCATGACGAGGAGGGAGTAGTTCTCCCTCGGGGCTGAGGGTATGTACCAGTAGCTATGTGTTTGATCTCTCTCTCTCTCGTGTTCTTGAGGTGGCATGATCTTGATGTATCGCGAGCTTTGCTATTATAGTTGGATCTTATGATGTTTCTCCCCCTCTACTCTCTTATAATGGATTGAGTTTTCCCTTCGAAGTTATCTTATCAGATTGAGTCTTTAAGGATTTGAGAACACTTGATGTATGTCTTGCGTGGGATACCTGTGGTGACAATGGGGTATTCTATGGTCGACTTGATGTATGTTTTGGTTATCAACTTGCGGGTTCCGTGACCTTGGGAATATATGCATAGGGGTTGGCACACGGTTTCGTCTTGACTCTCCGATAGAAACTTTGGGGCACTCTTTGAAGTACTTTGTGTTGGTTTGAATAGATGAATCTGAGATTGTGTGATGCATATCGTATAATCATACCCACGGATACTTGAGGTGACACTGGAGTATCTAGGTGACATTAGGGTTTTGGTTGATTTGTGTCTTAAGGTATTATTCTAGTACGAACTCTAGGGCTGTTTGTGACACTTATAGGAATAGCCCAACGGATTGATTGGAAAGAATAACTTTGAGGTGGTTTCGTACCCTATCATAATCTCTTCGTTTGTTCTCCGCTATTAGTGACTTTAGAGTGAGTCTTTGTTGCATGTTGAGGGATAGTTATGTGATCCAGTTATGTTATTATTGTTGAGGGAACTTACACTAGCGAAATTATGAACCCTAGGCCTTGTTTCAACGCATTGCAATACCGTTTGTGCTCACTTTTATCATTAGTTACCTTGCTGTTTTTATATTTTCAGATTACAAAAACCATTATCTACTATCCATATACCACTTGTATCACCATCTCTTCACCGAACTAGTGCACCTATACAATTTACCGTTGTATTGGGTGTATTGGGGACACAAGTGACTCTTGGTTATTTGGTTGCAGGGTTGCTTGAGAGAGACCATCTTCATCCTACGCCTCCTACGGATTGATAAACCTTAGGTCATCCACTTGAGGGAAATTTGCTACTGTCCTACAAACCTCTGCACTTGGAGGCCCAACAACGTCCACAAGAAGAAGGTTGTGTAGTAGACATCAAGCTCTTTTCTGGCACCGTTGCTGGGGATGTTAGCGCTTGAAGGTATATCTTTAGATCTTGCAATCGAGTCTTTTAGTTTCTTGTTTTATCACTAGTTTAGTTTATAAAAGGAAACTACAAAAAAATGGAATTGAGTTTACCTCATACGCTTCATCTTTTTAATATCTTTCATGTGTATGATGGGAAGGAAAATTGTGCCAAAGTGTTAGAAGAAGAATGCATTAAAATGTTTGGCACTAAATCTTTGAATGATGAGCATGCTTGCAATGTTGTTAGTATGAATTCCTTGAATATCTATGATGCTAATGATATGCAAAGCCACAAGCTTGGGGATGCTATGTTTGATGAATATGATATTTTTAGTCCCCCAAGTTTTGATGTGCAAATTTATTGTGATGATAGCATGCCTCCTATTTATGTTGATTATGTTGATGAAAGTGGTTTCAGAGAGGTCATGACTTTATTTAGTGATGAATCCACTATTTCGGAAGAGGTTCCAATTGATTATGAGAACAAAGTTGCTATCTATGATGATTATTGTGATGACTTGTATGCTATAAAGAATAATGATATCCATGAAAATTGTCATCATGATTTTAATTTTCAATTGGATTATGCCTCACATGATAGTTATTTCGTTGAGTTTGCTCCCACTACTATTGATGAGAATAGATTTGCTTATGTGGAGAGTAATAAATTTTCTATGCTTGTAGATCATGAAAAGAATGCTTTATGTGATAGTTATATTGTTGAATTCATTCATGATGCTACTGAAAATTATTATGAGGGAGGAATATATGCTTGTAGGAATTGCAATAATATCAAGTTTCCTCTCTATGTGCTTAAAGTTTTAAAGTTATGCTTGTTTTGCCTTCCTATGCTAGTTGATTATTGTTCCCATAAGTTGTTTGCTCACAAAATCCCTATGCATAGGAAGTGGGTTAGACTTAAAAGTGTTAGTCATATTCTTCATGATGCTTTCTTTATGTTTCAATCCTTATCTTTTATGTGAGCATCATTGAAATCATCATGCCTAGCTAGGGGCGTTAAACGATAGCGCTTGTTGGGAGGCAACCCAACTTTATTTTTGTTCCTTGCTTTTTTGTTCCTGTTTAGTAATAAATATATCATCTAGCCTCTATTATGGTTGTGTTTTTTGTGTTTAATTAGTGTTTGTGCCAAGTAGAACCTTTGGGAAGACTTGGGGAAAGTCTTTGCAATCATGCTGTAAAAAACAGAAACTTTAGCGCTCACGAGAATTACTGCCATTTTTATTAGAGAGTGCTATTTAGTTAATTCTTTTTGGAGATGATTAATAGATAAATTCCTCACGTCCAGCAATTTATTTTAGAATTTTTGGGGTTCCAAAAGTTTGCGTTAGTTACAAATTACTACAGACTGTTCTTTTTTTTGAGGTACAAGAGTAACAAAATTACTCTTCAGCCAACCCAAAGTCGGCACTCAGGTCGCCCAACAGGTCGTCCGGTACTCCCGGCACACATAGCAGGTCTCCCATCATCCTAGAACGGGCAGCCAGTAAATGGGCCATCATGTTCTTCTTCCTGTTGGCGTGCTGAACTTTCACATTGCTGAATTTTGTGAATTCCTGTTTGATATCCTCGATCACTAGAAAGCATACCGACAAACACCTGCCCCCCAAGTTCAGATTAAACTCCATGGCTTTGCAATCCGTTTCCACTATGAGGGGGCCATTGTGCAGCTCCGACATCACACTCAGGCCAGCTAGGATTGATTGCGCCTCAGCTTCCTCTACAGATTTGCAATGCCCCCTCGTTCGGATAGAGAGAAGAGAACCACACCCTGATGGTCGCAAGCGATTGCACTGACCTGAGAGGACCTATCAGTAGCCAAAAATCCCACATCCGTGTTAAGTTTAACTGTACCCGCCTCTAGGGGGTCCCAATGATCGGTTGCAGACGCCTCAGAATCCCCCCATGAATACACATCCTGGGTCCCTGAACTGCACCATGTCCTACCTGGACTAGAGCATTTTTTCCTTTGGGATCAGGAGCACTCCCAACCAAACATTTGTGGAGATCCTCCTCATACTGTAATAAGAAAACTGAGGATCGACAGATTGACTCCTTCCCTATACTATAGGTGCAGTCGTCTCAAAGAAACCAACATCGCCAAAGTAGTAGCAGGATTCTAGTTCTGGTCTCTTGGTTGCAAGGACCAAGCAAGTTCTGCAGCCAGTCCTAGCCCGTGTTCCTGAAGAATTGCTTGCCCGGGAGGTTCCAGTGGTTCCTCATGGCATGTATCAATCCTCTACTCTTCGTACAGGTTACGACAGCATGGAATTCATCCTCCTCACCCGCCACACATATGTTACACGTGTTGTCTGATTCCAGAGTACGCTTCCACCTGTTCCTCTTTGTGGCCAGAGTGCCAGTTGCGACCCTCCACCCGAAAACCTTCACTTTCTCTAGCACTTTGGCCTTCCAAATTATGTCCCAAATGCTCCGATCGTCAGCCTCGCCTAACGAGCTAGAGGTAGTGGTATTTGATTGATTTCGGGTCGAAACCGCCAGTCTATACGCACTCCTCACCGAGAACACGCCCGACTTTTCGTTGTGCCAGGCCAACATATCGGAGCCCCCTTTTCTAGGAAGTTTTATGCTACAGATCTCCTCTCCATCAAACCTATAGAATAATTGGTGAATCAGCTATGTGTTCCAAACGCTGCCATCGGGTTGCATCAATTGATTGACCCAACGTAGTCTGGACCTTCGAATGAACTTGACTGGGTTTAGGCCTTTTCTTTGAGGTATCCAGTTGTCTCTCTGGATGTTTATCTTCCTCCCATCACCAATTCTCCAAATTAGTCCTGCTTTTAGAAGTTCCAGTCCGTCCTCAATCCCACGCCATACAGGAGAGGCCTCTGATGCAAAGACCGTATCAATAAGCTCCCCGTGTGGGTAGTACTTAGATTTTAGTACCCGTGCACATAAGCTGTCTGGACGTTGGATCAATCTCCATGCTTGCCTAGCTAGAAGGGCTTGGTTGAAGAGATTCATGTCCCTAAACCCAATGCCCCCTCCACTCTTGGGTTTAGTCATCCGATCCCATGCCATTCAATGGACTTTTCGGTGCCCATTTTCCTCTCCCCACCAGAAATATCTGATTAGTCTTTCATACTTATCGCAGAATCCTTGTGTCATCTTAAACACACCCATACAGTAGGTGGGGAGGGCTTGTAGTACAGATTTTACAAGGGTTTCTTTTGCAGCATGGGACATATATCGCTCATTCCAGTCAGAACATCTATTAACGAATCTTTCCATGATTGGTTGAAATTGCTCTTCTTTCATTCGGCCCTCCGGGGTGGGCAGCCCTAGATATTTGCTTTCAAAGGTAGATGCCGTGATTTGCAGTTCAACTTTCACCTCGAGTTGATTTGAGATTGGTCATATCTCGCTAAACAAAACCGAGCACTTGTTGTTACTCAGTAATTGTCCCGAGCCCTTCTGGAATCTTTCTAGAATCTCTATGATGGTTTTTGCTTCTTCTTCGCAAGCCTTGAAGAAGATCAGACTGTCATCAACAAACAACAAATTTGAGATGCCCGGGCTACCCCTTGCTATTTTTATTGGAGTGATCCCTCCCCTCCGGATCTCCATGTCCATCAGACAGGACAGCCCCTCAGCAACGAATAAAAACAAATATGGACTTAGCGGATCACCCTGCCATAGTCCTCTCGAGGGGTAGAAAGTTTCTAGGAGCTCTCCGTTAACCTTGACAGAATACCTCACCGACTTCACACAGCACATTACCCACCCAATCCATTGCGTGTCAAAACCCAATTTTGACAGGGCCGCCTCTAGAAAGTCCCAGTCCACCCTATCATAGGCTTTTGCCAAATCCAATTTGAGAGCACATTGGGTGTTGGCCGGCTGCCTACTATGCTGAATTTTATAGAAGCATTCGAAAGCAATGGTGGCATTGTCCGTTATTAGGCGACCTGGGATAAAAGCGCTTTGTGTTTCAGATATGAGCTCATCCAATAGAGGTCTAAGCTGATTTACCAGACATTTGGAAATCACCTTGTAAATCATGTTACAAAGGCTTATAGGGCAAAAATCCTTCAAGTATTCCGGGTTGTTTTTCTTTGGTATTAGGATGATAACCGCATCGTTTATTCCTTCCGGCATGGACCCCTCTTTGAAGAAATTCAGAACTGCATTTACCACATCCTGCTTAACTGTACTCCAGTTTCTTTGGAAAAATCTCGCGGGGAAACCATCCGGACCGGGAGCTTTCAGGGGACTAATCTGAAAGAGTGCATCACTTACTTCCTTCTCCATGAATTCCTTAACTAAAGACTCATTCATCCCAGCAGTAACCTTCTCATTCATGTAGTTGGTGATCAGATTTGGGTCCAGACACACTTCCTTTGTGTATAAGTCCTTGAAGAAATTTGTGGTCATCTCCTGCAGTTTTTCCTTGTTTTCCACCAACTCGCCATTCTCATCTTTTAATTTGTTGATTGTGTTCTTTTTGCGTCTCCATGATGCCTTATGCTGGAAATACCTTGTATTCCTGTCTCCCTCCCGCAGCCAGAGAGCTCTCGATCGTTGTTGCCACATCATCTCCTCACGATGGAGTAGCTCGTCCAAATTTCTCGAAACTGTCTTGATTTCCTTATATCTTTCTGGCGAAGGGGTGCATTTCCAAAGGATCTCAAGCTGCTTCCTTAGTGCACTAGTTTGTTTTATTACAGAACCAAACTTCGTCCTTGCCCAAGTGCTCAGAGATTGCTGGAGTTCTACTAATTTTGCCGATATGTCAGACAGATTAGCGCCTGGGTTTCTCTTGTGCCATGATTCCATTATAGCATCTGACAACGAGTCCAACCTTTCCCACATGTGTTCATAGCGGAATGCTTTATTCACAGGCCTCCATTCTTTCCTTGAGCCAAATCTGAGAAGGAGAGGAAGGTGATCCGAACGTGAGGAGCAGATGTGCTTGATTGAGGCTTCCGGAAACAAGGCACTCCATCGATGGTCTGCCACTCCCCAGTCTATCCTTGCCTTCACATTATTAGCCCCCTCTTGCTTATTATCATATGTCCATTTCGGGCCCTTAAAGCCTAGATCGAGCAAGCTGCAGTCCGCTAGCAGGTCTCTAAAATTTTCCATGTTTTTCTCACTTCTCTGGGCATGAGAAAAGTGTTCATGCTGCCATGCCACTTCATTAAAGTCACATATCATTAGCCATGGTTCGGCTGATAACGGTCTAATTCTTCTCAGTAAGTCCCACATATGGTGTCTCTCGCTCGCTTTCGGTTCGCCATATATAAAGGTGCCACGCCATTGCCGGCAGTGAGGATTCAGACGAATTAACACATCGATGTAACGCGGGCCAACAGCGAGCTTCTTTATTTCAACTTGCTCATCATAGAATAGAGCAATACCTACACTCTTTCCTTTCCCAACATGGGAGATGCAGAACTTAAGGCCTAGCCTGCTACACAACTTATTGACATATTCCTCGCTGCTTCTAGTTTCAGAGATAAAGACCAAAGACGGACGGTAGGTATGCACTAGGCATACAAGCTCTTGAACTGTCCGGGCCTGTCCGAGGCCCTGACAGTTCCAACTGATTATCGTCATGGCTCCTGGCGGGTGCTAACAGGCGCAACCACCAGTTGACCGAGAGCCCCTGGCTCGGTAGCTTCCTGTCCGCCATTCTGTCCAGTGTTACGTTGCCCTTCAGCTTGTTCTCCCCCTTCTTCTTTTTGTATTGTTCAGAATCCACACTTCCCTCTGTAGGTTTGGTCGCCCCTTTCTTCTCCTGCTCACCCGCATCCCTCTTGCCCAACATTGACCCGCGTTGCGCCTGTCCTCCTCCCTTGCTTCTGGGTGAAACCTTCTTAAGTTTGTTGCCTCCCCCTTTGCCCGCTGTGTTGCCCTCTGAGATCCTTAGTGTTTGCCTCTAACACTACAGCCTGAGTTTTTACCTGCCCCAGTTCATCGCCCATCTTCCTGATCTTTCCTCCTTCTTCCAGCTCCTTAGTCCTCTCTTCCTCCCTACCTGAATCCCGTGGAGCAACCTGTCCATGCTCCATCACTGTATTTTGTTGGTCGTCCTTCGGAACAACAAAGCCATTTGCCTTAGCTCCCTCTTCAGTTGTGTCCAGGCCCCTTTGCTGCACAGGCTCAAAACCAGGAGGGAACTTTGGGCCCTCAAGCTCAGCCCTCGCACCATTCCACACCGGGGTGGAGGGCACCGGCTGGGGCAAAACTGTTTTGGCAGGTACAAGTCTGGCCCCGCTGTCCACCACTCCTGCGGTATCTAGCCGTATAGCACTCACGACCGCGATTGCTTCCTGCACCAAAGGGTCTGCCAGCACGTCTTCAGGCACGCTGCCATACCTCACTGTCGCCCCCTTTTGTGTAGCCAAGAGCCGGTCACCCCCTCTGTCTGACTCGAACAGCAAGAAACGCCTAGCGCTACTAGCTTTTGGGACTACAACTCCACCCCTACTATGACTCCTCTTAAAAGGTGAAGCGCGCATTGCTGCCGAAAATCTCATCTCTTGGAGACCATCGGGTAGCTTACAATCGCGCTGGCCGTGCCCTAGGTGGCCACATGAGCTACAAAACCTCGGGAGTCTCTCATATTTTACATTCAGCTTATACAACTTTCCCTCAGCTCTATCATAAATTTCTATCTTACTGCGGATCGGTTCATCAACATCATGGTTTATGCGCACACGCATGTAATCACCCCAGATCCTATCCTACCTATCAGCATCCACCTCAAGCACCTCTCCAAGTTCAGCCCCAATCTCTCTGGCAACAGGTTCAAAAAGCATGATTGGTGGGGCATCGTAAATACAAGCCCACATCGGCATGTGGGCAACCACCACGTCGCCCGGTCGAGCACTCCCGTCCACGCCCACCATGAGGAAGGCATCGCCCATGTGTGTCCAAGGGCCGTTGTTGAGGATGAAACGAAGATCTCCTTCCCTCTCAAACTCAAGGAGGAAGCGGTTGTTCTTCAAGGGGGTATAGTTAAGCCGCCCCCGAAGACCCCACTTGCTCTTGAGCTCGTTGAACAAGCCCACGATGCCGAAGATTTGCACCGAGAAGAACAACCCAACGGCTATCCATCTCGAACGCATGGCCGCGCGCTCCCGTGCCAGGTCCAGCTGGACGACGCTTGCCGCCCGCACCCTCATATTGATGGGGAACACAGGGGCAACAACATGCTCGATCTCATCCAGCCTTTCTCCCTTGCTACCTCCAGTGCCGTGCCGGCCGGGGGTGCGGATGGTGTCGCTGCAGCTCCCGGATGGGCCACCTCAGAGGAGTGGGCGCCCCCAGTGTCAGTTTGCCATTGGAGGCCACCTCCTCACCGGGGTTCATCCCCTCCTTGCCCTTGCACTGTCCCTGATCAGCCATGATGGTGGTATTCTTTTGCGGCTGGGCACTACACTCAAGAGCGATGAGCATAGATGTTCCCCTCTGGTCCTTTATAGCATCCTGAATCCTACTATGTGGCACCATATCGCTCTTGATCACCGACTGATTCACTGCCCCCTTGCGCGATATGGTTTGTGGTTGACACAATCTTTATCCTTTCCTCTATCTGGCGGCTCCGATTTCAGATCCGGCCCTTTGTATAATTCCTTTGTGACATGATTTCTCTCCAAACTTGCAATACCCAAATCCTTTCTTACCAATTCCCTTTTAGATCTAATCCTTTTCTACTCCCCTGCTAGCGGATTCGGGAATCATACCTGTGATTTGTTTCTTTCCTGATCGCCCTGCTTTTTCTTTCTCTGCCAATCTCCTCACCGCCTCCCTCGCTTTGATCCATACTTCACGCATGCCCAGTGGGTCTTTCTGATCCAGATCCCGAGCTTTGCACCCTCCTCGTGCATCCTTTCTCTCATACCTCGATCCATCCGCCGTGTATCCGTGGACACAGAGATCGGCGGACGATCGCCTCAGGGTCGCCCCGACCGGGGCTCCATAATTTACGCGGGCCATCGAATGATTTTAGTTCAAGACAGTTACTACAGACTGTTCTGTTTTTGACAGATTCTGTTTTTCATGTGTTGCTTGCTTATTTTGATGAATCTATGGCTAGTAAAAGAGTTTATAAACCATAGAGAAGTTGGAATACAGTAGGTTTAACACCAATATAAATAAAGAATGAGTTCATTACAGTACCTTGAAGTGTTGTTTTGTTTTCTTTCGCTAACGGAGCTTACGAGTTTTCTGTTAAGTTTTGTGTTGTGAAGTTTTCAAGTTTTGGGTAAAGATTCGATGGACTATGGAATAAGGAGTGGCAAGAGCCTAAGCTTGGGGATTCCCAAGACACCCCAAGGTAATATTCAAGGACAACCAAAAGCCTAAGCTTGGGGATGCCCCGGAAGGCATCCCCTCTTTTGTCTTCGTTCATCGGTAACTTTACTTGGAGCTATATTTTTATTCGCCACAAGATATGTGTTTTGCTTGGAGCGTCATTTTATTTACTTTTGTTTTGCTTGCTGTTTGAATAAAATACCAAGATCTGAAATTCTTAAATGTTAGAGAGTCTTCATATAGTTGCATAATTATTTGACTACTCATTGATCTTCACTTATATCTTTCGGAGTAGTTTGTCGTTGCTCTAGTGCTTCACTTATATCCTTTTAGAGCATGGTGGTGGTTTTATTTTATAGAAATAATTGAACTCTCGTGCTTCACTTATATTATTTTGAGAGTCCTAAACAGCAAGGTAATTTTCTTTGGTTATGAATTTAGTCCTAATATGATGGGCATCCAAGATGGGTATAAAAAAACTTTCATATAAGTGCATTGAATACTAAGAGAAGTTTGATACTTGATGATTGTTTTGAGATATGGAGATAGTGATATCAAAGTTGTGCTAGTTGAGTAGTTGTGAATTTTTGGAATACTTGTGTTGAAGTTTGCAAGTCCCGTAGCATGCACGTATGGTAAACGTTGTGTAACAAATTTGAAACATGAGGTGTTATTTGATTGTCTTCCTTATGAGTGGCGGTCGGGGACGAGCGATGGTCTTTTCCTACCAATCTACCCCCTAGGAGCATGCGCGTAATGCTTGTTTTTTGATGACTTGTCAATTTTTGCAATAAGTATGTGAGTTCTTTATTACTAATGTTGAGTCCATGGATTATACGCACTTTCACCTGTCCATCATTGCTAGCCTCATCGGTACCGTGCATTGCCCTTTCTCACCTTTAGAGTTAGTGCAAACTTTGCCGGTGCATCCAAACCCCGTGATATGATACGCTCTATCACACATAAACCTCCTTATATCTTCCTCAAAACAGCCACCATACCTACCTATTATGGCATTTCCATAGCCATTCCGAGATATATTGCCATGCAATTTTCCACCGTTCCGTTTATTATGACACGCATCATCATTGTCATATTGCTTTGCATGATCATGTAGTTGACATCGTATTTGTGGCAAAGCCACCATGCATAATTTATCATACATGTCACTCTTGATTCATTGTCCATCCCGGTACACCGCCAGAGGCATTCATATAGAGTCATACTGTGTTCTAGTATCGAGTTGTAATCTTTGAGTTGTAAATAAATAGAAGTGTGATGATCATCATTAATAGTGCATTGTCCCCCCCCCCCCAAAGAGAAATGCCAAAAAAAGGAAAAAAAGAAAGGCCAAATAAAAAAAGAAAAAAAAGGAAAGGCCAAAAAATAAATAAATAAAAAGGGGCAATGCTACTATCCTTTTACCACATTTGTGCTTCAAACATGCTCTTCATGATAGAGAGTCTCTTGTTTTGTCACTTTCTTATACTAGTGGGAAATTTTTCATTATAGAACTTGGCTTGTATATTCCAACAATGGGCCTCCTCAAGTGCCCTAGGTCTTCGTGAGCAAGCAAGTTGGGTGCACACCCACTAGTTTCTTTTGTTGAGCTTTCATACATTTATAGCTCTAGTGCATCCGTTGCATGGCAATCCCTACTTGCATTATCATCAATCGATGGGCATCTCCATAGCTCATTGATTAGCCTCGTTGATGTGAGACTTTCTCCTTTTTGTCTTCTCCACATAACCCCCATCATTATACTCTATTCCACCCATAGTGCTATATCCATGGCTCATGCTCATGTATTGCGTGAAAGTTGAAAAAAGTTTGAGATTACTAAAGTATGAAACAATTGCTTGGCTTGTCATCAGGGTTGTGCATTATGAGAGCATTCTTGTGTGACGGAAATGGAGCATGACCAAACTATATGATTTTGTAGGGATGAACTTTCTTTGGCCATGTTATTTTGAGAAGACATGATTGCTTAGTTAGTATGATTGAAGTATTATTATTTTTATGTCAATATTAAACTTTTGTCTTGAATCTTATGGATCTGAACATTCATGCCAAAATGAAGAGAATTACTTAGAGAAATACGTTAGGTAGCATTCCACATCAAAAATTCTGTTTTTATCATTTACCTACTCAAGGACGAGCAGGAATTAAGCTTGGCGATGCTGATACGTCTCCAACATATCTATAATTTTTGATTGTTCCATGCTATTATATTATCAACCTTGGATTTCTTATATGCATTTATATGCTATTTTATATGATTTTTGGGACTAACCTATTAACCTAGAGCCTAGTGCCAGTTTCTGTTTTTTCCTTGTTTTAGAGTATGGCAGAAAAGGAAAATCAAACGGAGTCCAATTGACCCGAAACTTCACGGAACTTATTTTTGGATCAGAAGAAGCCCACGGAGTATCAAAGTTGGACCAGGAGAGTCCCGGGCTGCCCATGAGGGTGGGGGGTGCGCCCACCCCTTGGGCGCGCCCCCTGCCTCGTGGACAACCCGGAGGTTCACCGAGGTACTTCTTGCTCCCATGTATACCCATATACCCTAAAAACATCCAAGAGCAGAATAGATCAGGAGTTCCGCCGCCAAAAGCCTCCGTAGCCACTGAAAACCAATCTAGACCCATTCCGGCACCCTGCCGGAGGGGGGGGGGATCCCTCTCCGGTGGCCATCTTCATCATCCCGGTGCTCTCCATGATGAGGAGGAGTAGTTCTCCCTCGGGGCTGAGGGTATGTACCGGTAGCTATGTGTTTGATCTCTCTCTCTCTCTCTCTTGTGTTCTTGAGGTGGCACGATCTTGATGTATCGCGAGCTTTGCTATTATAGTTGGATCTTATGATGTTTCTCCCCCTCTACTTTCTTGTGATGAATTGAGTTTTCCCTTTGAAGTTATCTTATCGGATTGAGTCTTTAAGGATTTGAGAACACTTGATGTATGCCTTGCGTGGGATGACAATGGGGTATTCTATGATCCACTTGCTGTATGTTTTGGTGATCAACTTGCGGGTTCCATGACCTTGGGAATCTATGCATAGGGGTTGGCACACATTTTCATCTTGACTCTCTGGTAGAAACTTTGGGGCACTCTTTGAAGTACTTTGTGTTGGTTTGAATAGATGAATCTGGGATTGTGTGATGCATATCGTATAATCATACTGATGACCCACAAGTATAGGGGATCTGTCATAGTCCTTTTGATAAGTAAGAGTGTCGAACCCAACGAGGAGCAGAAGGAAATGATAAGCGGTTTCCAGCAAGGTATTCTCTGCAAGTACTGAAACAACTGGTAACATATAGTTTTGTGATAAGATAATTTGTAATGAGCAACAAGTGACAAAAGTAAATAAGGTGCAGCAAGGTGGCCCAATCCTTTTTGTAGAAAAGGACAAGCCTGGACAAACTCTTATATGATGTAAAGCGCTCCCTAGGACACATGGGAATATCGTCAAGCTAGTTTTCATCACGTTCATATGATTCACGTTCGGTACTTTGATAATTTGATATGTGAGTGGACCGGTGCTTGGGTGCTACCCTTACTTGGACAAGCATCACACTTATGATTAACCTCTATTGCAAGCATCCGCAAATACAACAAAAGTATTAAGGTAAACCTAACCATAGCATTAAACATATGGATCCAAATCAGCCCCTTATGAAGCAACGCATAAACTAGGGTTTAAGCTTCTGTCACTCTAGAAACCCATCATCTACTTATTACTTCCCAATGCCTTCCTAGGACCAAACAATGGTGAATTGTCATGTAGTCAACGTTCACATAACACCACTAGAGGAGAGACAACATACATCTCATCAAAATATCAAACGAATACCAAATTCACATGACTACTAATAGCAAGACTTCTCCCATGTCCTCGGGAACAAAAGTAACTACTCACAAAGCATAAACATGTTCATAATCAGAGGGGTATTAATGTGCATATAGGATCTGAACATATGATCTTCCACCAATTAAACCAACTAGCGTCAACTACAAGGAGTAATTAACACTACTAGCAACCTACTAGCACCAATCCCGGACTTGGAGATAAGAATTGGATACAAGAGATAAACTAGGGTTTTGAGATGAGATGGTGACGATGAAGATGTTGATGGAGATTGCCCTCTCCCGATGAGAGGAGCGTTGGTGATGATGATGGCGATGATTACCCCCTGCGGGAGGGAAGTTTCCCCGGCAGAACAGCCCCGCCAGATCCCTAGATTGGTTCCGCCAAGGTTCCGCCTCGTGGCGGCGGAGTTTCGTCCGAGAAGATGGCTTATGATTTTTTCCCATCGAAAGACTCCATATAGCAGAAGATGCCCACCGGAGGGCCACGAGGGGGCCCACGAGGTAGGGGGCACACCCAGGGGGTAGGGCGTGCCCCCCACCCTCGTGGGCAGGGTGTGGCCCCTCTGGTGAAGTTCTTGCGCTCAGTATTTTATATATATTTGGAAAACATCATCCGTGAAGTTTCAGGACTTTTGGAGCTGTGCAAAATAGGTCTCTAATATTTGCTCCTTTTCGAGCCCAGAATCCAGCTGCCGACATTCTCCCTCTTTATGTAAATCTTGTAAAATAAGAGAGAATAGGCATAAGTATTGTGACATAATGTGTAATAAAAGCCCATAATGCAATAAATATTGATATAAAAGCATGATGAAAAATGAACGTATCAACTCCCCCAAGCTTAGACCTCGCTTGTCCTCAAGCGAAAAGCCGAAATCGAAAAATATGTCCACATGTTTAGAGATAGAGGTGTCGATAAAAAATAAAATACAGACATGAGGGCACCATGATCATTCTTAGAACAACAACTTATATAATTCTTGTCATATGATTTCTTATGCTAGAGTAATAATTCAATCACAATATCAAGTATGAATTGTAAACTTCATTGAAAACTAACAAACTATAATCTCAGTCATTGAAGCAATTGCAATTTATCATAACATAGGAAAGAGTCAATGTATAAGAGCTTTTCAGCAAGTCCACATACTCGACTATCATATAATCTTTCACAATTGCTGACACTCACGCAATACTTATGGGTATGGAGTTTTAATCAGACACAGAGAAAGATAGGGGCTTATAGTTTTGCCTCCCAACGTTTTACCTCAAGGGTAATGTCAACAGTTATAGTTCATGAAAACTCACATCCAATTAGCCATATATACCAAGATCTTTCCAACATATTGTGCTTGCCAAAGGATAAAATGTAAAAAGGAACAATGAAGATCACCATGACTCTATTGCAGTATAGGAGATAAAAGTAAAAGGTAGGCCCTTCGTAGAGGGAAGCAGAGGTTGTCATGCGCTTTTATGGTTGGATGCACAAAATCCTAATGCGAAAGAACGTCACTTTATATTTCCACTTGTGATATGGACCTTTATTATGCAGTCTATCCCTTTTATTACTTCCATATCACACGATTGTATAAAGCTTATTTCTATCACACCAATCAATCATACATATTTAGAGAGCAATTTTCATTGCTTGCACCGATGACAACTTACTTGATGGATCTTACTCAACCCATAGGTAGGTATGGTGGACTCTCATGGCAAAACTGGTTTAAGGGTATTTGGAAGCACAAGTAGTATTTCTACTTGGTGCAATGAATTTGGCTAGCATGAGGGAGAAAGGCAAGCTCAACATGTTGGAGGATCCAAGACAATATAATTTGTCTCAGATGTAAGTAAACATAACCCATTATGTTGTCTTCCTTGTCCAATGTCAACTCTTTAGCATGTCATATTTTAATGAGTGCTCACAATCATAAAAGATGTCCAAGATAGTATATTTATATGTGAAGACCTCTCTTTCTTTATTACTTCCTATTAATTGCAACGATGACCAAAACTATGTTTGTCAACTCTCAACAACTTTTATTCATCATACTCTTTCTATGTGAGCTCATTACTCTCCATAAGAGTCACATGATCTCTTTGTTTGTTTTTATTTCTTTCTCTTTTCCTTTATTCACTTAGGATCATGGCAAAATAATCAAGCCCTTGACTCAACACTAATCTTTATTATATAGCTCACAGACTCGATTACATAAAGGGGTAATAAATCAAAACTCACAACTAGATCATACTAAGAACTTTTATTCTACTAGATCAAGATATTACCAAAAGGATTGAACTAAGAAAAACGGTAAAGATAAAAGTGATGGTGATATGATACCGGGGCACTCCCCCAGGCTTGGTAGTTGCCAATTCGAGTGCCCATACCAGATATTCAATTCTTCTTTGTTGGTGGACACGGTGGTGATTTTGTTGATGGCGTAGGCTTCTTCCTTAATTTGCGTTTGAGGACAGAATTTTGGTCCCTCAGGTCCTCGATCTCCTGTTCCAGGCTCAATACCTTTTTGCATAGTTCCTGCTTGTTTTCCTGCAAGAGGCAAAAATGGATAAACTCGATCTTAGGTTTCTTTACTCTATTCGTGAGGCTTGACTTTTTGAACTCCACATGCATGTCCCCAGGTTGAGGTAGTGGGACTTCCTCTTCATCTAAGCTCGTCTCCTCCTTTCCCTTGGGTTCATAGTCTTCTTCTTCTTCTTCTTCTTCTTCTTCTTCTTCTTCTTCTTCTTCTTCCGTGGTCCAACCATAATGCTCCACATCCCCATAGACCTTAGGATCTACAAGGTAATCAGCCACATAGCTTTCTCCTTCCGAATCCTGGGACGACATGTTGCTCTATCTGTAGCAGGACAGCTCAAAACAAAGACAAGAGATTTTTGCGTGATACGGGAGTCAAAACCCCCGGGAGGTTATATAATGAATTTTTACCGACCAAAATACGTGTCCTATAAGAAAACAGAGTCCGGAGAGCACACGAGGTGCCCACGAGGTAGGGGGGCGCCCAGGGGGGTAGGGCGCTCCCTCCACCCTCGTGGAGCTCTCGTGTCCTTTCTGGACTGCTGCTTATTTTTCTATTTTTCTAAATATTCCAAAACGGAGAAATATTGCCTTAAAAACTGTTTTGGAGTTGGTTTACTTACCGTACCACATACCTATTCCTTTTTGGAGTCTGAAACATTCTGGAAAGTGTCCTTTATGTATTCCTCCGAGGTTACGGTTTCGATAACATTGGTTTCAACATTTATGGGATTACCTGAAATATAGTGTTTGATTCTTTGACCATTCACCACCTTCGGATTGGTGCCTTCAAAGTTGTTGATTTTTATGGCACCAGAACGGTAGACCTCCTCGATAATGTAAGGGCCTTCCCATTTAGAGAGGATTTTTCCTGCAAAAAATCTTAAACGAGAGTTGTGTAACAATACATAGTCACCTACATTAAACTCACGCTTTTGTATCCTTTTTTCATGCCATCTTTTAACTTTTTCTTTAAACAACTTGGCATTTTCGTAGGCTTGGGTTCTCCATTCATCAAGTGAGATAATATCAAATAACCTCTTCTCACCGGCAAGTTTAAAATCATAATTAAGTTCTTTAATAGCCCAATAAGCCTTGTGTTCTAGTTCAAGAGGTAAGTGACATGCTTTTCCATAGACCATTTTATATGGAGACATACCCATAGGATTTTTATATATGCAGTTCTATAGGCCCATAATGCATCATCTAGTTTCTTGGACCAATTCTTTCTAGACCTATTGATAGTCTTTTGCAAAATTAATTTGAGTTCTCTATTACTCAATTCTACTTGACCACTAGACTGAGGGTGATAAGGGGATGCAATTCTATAACCCACAAGTATAGGGGATCTATCATAGTCCTTTCGATAAGTAAGAGTGTCGAACCCAACAAGGAGCAGAAGGAAATGATAAGCGGTTTCCAGCAAGGTATTCTCTGCAAGTACTGAAACAACTGGTAACATATAGTTTTGTGATAAGATAATTTGTAATGAGCAACAAGTGACAAAAGTAAATAAGGTGCAGCAAGGTGGCCCAATCCTTTTAGTAGCAAAGGACAAGCCTGGACAAACTTTTATATGATGTAAAGCGCTCCCGAGGACACATGGGAATATCGTCAAGCTAGTTTTCATCATGTTCATATGATTTGCGTTCGGTACTTTGATAATTTGGTATGTGAGTGGACCGGTGCTTGGGTGCTGCCCTTACTTGGACAAGCATCCCACTTATGATTAACCTCTATTGCAAGCATCCGCAAATACAATAAAAGTATTAAGGTAAACCTAACCATAGCATGAAACATATGGATCCAAATCAGCCCCTTACGAAGTAATGCATAAACTAGGGTTTAAGCTTCTGTCACTCTAGCAACCCATCATCTACTTATTACTTCCCAATGCCTTCCTCTAGGCCCAAACAATGGTGAAGTGTCATGTAGTCGACGTTCACATAACACCACTAGAGGAGAGACAACATACATCTCATCAAAATATCGAACGAATACCAAATTCACATGACTACTAATAGCAAGACTTCTCCCATGTCCTCAGGAACAAAAGTAACTACTCACAAAGCATAAACATGTTCATAATCAGAGGGGTATTAATGTGCATATAGGATCTGAACATATGATCTTCCACCAATTAAACCAACTAGCATCAACTACAAGGAGTAATGAACACTACTAGCAACGTACTAGCACCAATCCCGGACTTGGAGACAAGAATTGGATACAAGAGATAAACTAGGGTTTTTGAGATGAGATGGTGCTGATGAAGATGTTGCTGGAGATTTCCCTCTCCCGATGAGAGGAGCGTTGGTGATGATTTCCCCCTCTGGGAGGGAAGTTTCCCCGGCAGAACAACCCCGCCAGAACCCTAGATTGGTTCCGCCAAGGTTCCGCCTCGTGGCGGTGGAGTTTCGTCCGAGAAGATGGCTTATGATTTTTTTTCCATCGAAAGACTCCATATAGCAGAAGATGGCCACCGAAGGGCCACTAGGGGGCCCACGAGGTAGGGCGGCGCGCCCAGGGGGTAGGGAGCGCCCCCACCCTTGTGGGCAGGGTGTGCCCCCCTGGTGAAGTTCTTGCGCTCAGTATTTTTTATATATTTCGAAAACATCATCTGTGAAGTTTCAGGACTTTTGGAGCCGTGCAGAATAGGTCTCTAATATTTGCTCCTTTTACAACCCAGAATCCAGCTGTCGGCATTCTCCCTCTTTATGTAAACCTTGTAAAATAAGAGAGAATAGGCATAAGTATTGTGACATAATGTGTAATAACATCCCATAATGCAATAAATATTGATATAAAAGCATGATGCAAAATGGACGTATCACATACCCGCGGATACTTGAGGTGACATTGGAGTATCTAGGTGACATTAGGGTTTTGGTTGATTTGTGTCTTAAGGTGTTATTCTAGTACGAACTCTAGGGCTGTTTGTGACACTTATAGGAATAGCCCAACGGATTGATTGGAAAGAATAACTTTGAGGTGGTTTCGTACCCTACCATAATCTCTTCGTTTGTTCTCCGCTATTAGTGACTTTGGAGTGACTCTTTGTTGCATGTTGAGGGATAGTTATGTGATCCAATTATGTTATTATTGTTGAGGGAACTTGCACTAGCGAAGGTATGAACCCTAGGCCTTGTTTCAACGCATTGCAATACCGTTTGTGCTCACTTTTATCATTAGTTACCTAGCTGTTTTTATATTTTCAGATTACAAAAACCATTATCTACTATCCATATACCACTTGTATCGCCATCTCTTCGCCGAACTAGTGCACCTATACAATTTACCGTTGTATTGGGTGTGTTGGCGACACAAGAGACTCTTTGTTATTTGGTTGCAGGGTTTCTTGAGAGAGACCATCTTCATCCTACGCCTCCTACGGATTGATAAACCTTAGGTCATCCACTTGAGGGAAATTTGCTACTGTCCTACAAACCTCTGCACTTGGAGACTCAATGACGGTGATGATGTTGCTACTGGAACAGGGCTTCACCTAAGCACCGCTACGATATGACCGAGGTGGATTATGGTGGAGGGGGGCACCGCACACGGCTTGGAACAATCAACTTGTGTGTTCTAGGGTGCCCCCTGCCCCCGTATATAAAGGAGCAAGGGGGGAGACCTGCCGGCCCTAGTGGCGCCAAAGGAGAGGAGGAATCCTCCTCCTAGTAGGACTAGGATGCATCCTTTCCTAGTCCTAATAGGAAGGAGGAAGGGGGAAGGAAAGAGAGGGAGAGGGAGAGGGAAAGAGGGGCCACACCCCCTTCCCCTAGTCCTATTCGGACTCCCCATGGGGGGGCACCTCCTAGGCTACTGCCCTCTCTCTCCCCTAAGGCTCACTAAGGCCCAATACTTCCCCGGGGGGTTCCAGTAACCCCTCCGGCACTCCGGTTTTCTCCGAAATCACCCGGAACACTTCCGATGTCCGAATATAGTCATCCAATATATTGATCTTTATGCCTCGACCATTTCGAGACTCCTCATCATGTCCGTGATCATATCTGGGACTCCGAACTACCTTTGGTACATCCAAACACATAAACTCATAATACCGATCGTCATCGAACGTTAAGCGCGCGGACGCTACGGGTTCGAGAACTATGAAGACATGACCGAGACTCATCTCCGGTCAATAAACAATAGCGGAACCTAGATGCTCATATTGGTTCCTACATATTCTATGAAGATCTTTATCGGTCAAACCGCATAACAACATACGTTGTTCCCTTTGTCATCGGTATGTTACTTGCCTGAGATTCGATCGTCGGTATCTCAATACCTAGTTCAATATCGTTACCGGCAAGTCTCTTTACTCATTCTGTAATGCTACATCTTGTAACTATCTCATTAGCTACATTGCTTGCAAGGCTTATTATGATGTACATTACCGAGAGGGCCCAGAGATACCTCTCCGACAATTGGAGTGACAAATCCTAATCTTGATCCATGTCAACTCAACAAACACCATTGGAGACACTTATAGAGTACCTTTATAATCACCCAGTTACGTTGTGACGTTTGGCAGCACACAAAGTGTTCCTACGGTATTCGGGAGTTGCATGATCTCATAGTCATAGGAACATGTATAGTTATGGAGAAAGCAATAGACACAAACTAAACGATCATCTTGCTAAGCTAACGGATGGGTCAAGTCAATCACATCATTCTCTAATGATGTGATCCCATTAATCAAATGACAACTGATGTCTATGGTTAGGAAACATAACCATCATTGATTCAACGAGCTAGTTAAGTATAGGCAAACTAGTGACACTATGTTTGTCTATGTATTCACACATGTACTAAGTTTCCGGTTAATACAATTCTAGCATGAATAATAAACATTTATCATGATATAAGGAAATATAAATAACAACTTTATTATTGCCTCTAGGGCATATTTCCTTCAGTCTCCCACTTGCACTAGAGTCAATAATCTAGTTTACATTGTCATGTGATTTAACACCAATAGTTTACATCTTTATGTGATTAGTTAACATCTCGATGTGACTAACACCCTAAGGGTTTACTAGAGTCAATAATCTAGTTCACATCGCTATGTGATTAACACCCAAAGAGTGATCATGTTTTGCTTGTGAATGAAATTTAGTCAATGGGTCTGCCATATTCAGAGCCGTATGTATTTTGTAAATTTTCTATGTCTACAATGCTTTGCACAGAGATACTCTAGCTAATTGCTCCCAATTTCGATATGTATCTAGATCGAGACTTAGAGTCATACAGATCGGTGTCAAAGCTTGCATTGACGTAACTCTTTACGACGAACTCTTTGTCACCTCCATAAGCGAGAAATATTTCCTTATTCCACTAAGGATATTTTTGACCGCTGTCCAGTGATCCACTCCTGGATCACTATTGTACCCTCTTGCCAAACTTATGGGGAGGTACACAATAGGTCTGGTACACAGCATGACATACTTTATAGAACCTATGACTGAGGCATAGGGAATGATTTTTCATTCTCTTTCTATTTTTTCTGCCGGTTTTGAGTCTTTACTCAACTTCACACCTTACAACACAGGCAAGAACTCCTTCTTTGACTTTTCCATTTTGAACAAAATCTTGTCAAGGTATGTACTCATTGAAAATATATCAAGTGTCTTGATCTATCTTTATAGATCTTGATGCTCAATATGTAAGTAGCTTCATCGAGGTCTTTCTTTGAAAAACTCTTTTCAAACACTCCTTTATGCTTTCCAGAAAATTCTACATTATTTCCGATCAACAATACGTCATTCACATATACTTATCAGAAATGCTGTAGTGCTCCCACTCACTTTCTTATAAATACAGGCTTCACCACAAGTATGTATAAAACCATATGCTTCGATCACTTTATCAAAGTATATATTCCAACTCCAAGATGCTTGCACCAGTCCATAGATGAATCGCTGGAGCTTGCACACTTTGTTAGCACCTTTAGGATTGTCAAAACCTTCTTGTTGCATCATATACAACTCTTCTTTAAGAAATCCATTAAGGAATGCAGTTTTGACATCCATTTGCCAGATTTCATAAAACGTGGCAATTGCTACCATGATTCGGTCAGGCTTAAGCATCGCTACGAGTGAGAGAATCTCATCGTAGTCAACATCTTGAACTTGTCGAAAACCTTTTGCGATAATTCGAGCTTTGTATATAGTAATACTATTATCAGCCTCTGTCTTCCTCTTGAAGATCCATTTATTCTCAATGGCTTGCCGATCATTGGGCAAGTTAACCAAAGTCCACACTTTGTTCTCATACATGGATCCCATCTCAGATTTCATGGCCTCAAGCCATTTTGCAGAATCTGGGCTCATCATCGCTTCCTCATAGTTTGTAGGTTTGTCATGGTCTAGTAACATGACTTCCAGAAAGCATTACCGTACCACTCTGGTGCGGACCATACTCTGGTTGACCTACGAGGTTCGGTAGTAACTTGATCTGAAGTTTCATGATCATCATCATTAGCTTCCTCACTAATTGTTGTAGGAATCACTGGAACTGATTTCTATGATGAACTACTTTCCAATAAGGGAGCAGGTACAATTACCTCATGAAGTTCTACTTTCCTCCCACTCACTTCTTTCGAGAGAAACTCCTTATCTAGAAAGGATACATTCTTAGCAAGAAAATATCTTGCCTTCAGATCTGTGATAGAAGGTGTACCCAACAGTCTCCTTTGGGTATCCTATGAAGACACATTTTTTGATTTGGGTTCGAGCTTATCAGGTTGAAGCTTTTTCACATAAGCATCGCAGCCCCAAATTTTAAGAAACAACAACTTGGGTTTCTTGCCAAATCACAGTTCATAAGGTGTCATCTCAATGGATTTAGATGGTTCCCTATTTAACGTGAATGCAGTTGTCTCTAATGCATAACCCCAAAACGACAGTGGTAAATCAGTAAGAGACATCATAGATCGCACCATATCTAATAAAGTGCAGTTACGACGTTCGGACACACCATTACGCTGTGGTGTTCCAGGTGGCGTGAGTTGCGAAACTATTTCGCATTGTTTCAAATGAAGACCAAACTCGTAACTCAAATATTCTCCTCCACGATCAGATCGTAGAAACTTTATTTTCTTGTTACGATGATTTTCCACTTCACTCTGAAATTCTTTGAACTTTTCAAATGTTTCAGACTTATGTTTCATCAAGTAGATATACCCATATATGCTCAAATCATCTGTGAAGGTTAGAAAATAAGGATACCCGCCGCGAGCATCCACACTCATTGGACTGCATACATCAGTATGTATTATTTCCAACAAGTCTGTTGCTCGCTCCATAGTTTCGGAGAACAGAGTCTTAGTCATCTTGCCCATGAGGCATGGTTCGCAAGCATCAAGTGATTCCAAAAGCCCATCAACATGGAGTTTCTTCATGCGCTTTACACCAATATGACCCAAACGGCAGTGCCACAAATAAGTTGCACTATCATTATTAACTTTGTATCACTATGATCGAGATCCAACAAACCATTTTCATTGGGTGTATAACCATAGAAGGTTTTATTCATGTAAACATAACACCAATTATTCTCTAACTTAAATGAATAATCGTATTGCAATAAACATGATCAAATCATATTCATGCTCAACGCAAGCACCAAATAACATTTATTTAGGTTCAACACTAACCCCAAAAGTATAGGGAGTGTGCGATGATGATCATATCATTCTTGGAACCACTTCCAACACACATAGTCACTTCACCCTTAATTAGTCTCTATTCATTCTGCAACTCCCGTTTCAAATTACTACTCTTAGCAACTGAACTAGTATCAAATACCGAGGGGTTGCTATAAACACTAGTAAAGTACACATCAATAACATGTATATCAAATATACCTTTGTTCATTTTGGCATCCTTCCTACCCGCCAAGTATCTAGGGGTAGTTCCACTTCCAGTGACCATTTCCTTTGGAATAGAAGCACTCAGTGTTAGGCTTGAGTCTAGCTTTGGGTTTCTTCACGGGAGTGACAACTTGTTTGTCATTCTTCTTGAAGCTCCCTTTCTATTCTTTTGCCCTTTTTCTTGAAACTAGTGGTCCTGTAAACCATCAACACTTGATGCTCTTTCTTGATTTCTACTTTCGCCAATTTCAACATCGCGAAGAGCTCATGAATTACTTTCGTCATCCCTTGTGTATTATAGTTCATCACAAAGTTCTAGTAACTTGGTGATAGTGACTAGAGAACTTTGTCAATTACTATCTTATCTATAAGATTAACTCCCACTTGATTCAAGCAATTGTAGTACCCAGACAATCTTAGCACATGCTCACTGGTTGAGCCGTTCTCCTCCATTTTGCACACAAAGTACTATCAGAGGTTTCATACCTCTCGACACGGGCATGAGTATGAAATACCAATTTCAACTCTTGGAACATCTTATATACTCCATGGCGTTCAAAACATTTTTGAAGTCCCGGTTCTAAGCCGTAAAGCATGTGCACTAAACTATCAAGTAGTCATCATACCGAGCTTTGTCAAAACGTTCATAACGTCTGTATCTGCTCATGCAATAGGTCTGTCACCTAGCGGTGCATCAAGGACATAATTCTTCTATGCAGCAATGAGGAAAATCTTCATATCACAGACCAAGTCCGCATCATTGCTACTAACATCTTTCAACAAAGTTTTTCTCTAGGAACATATCAAAATAAACGGGGAGCAACATCGCGAGCTATTGATCTACAACATAGTTATGCAAATACTATCAGGACAAAGTTCATGATAAATTAAAGTTCAATTTAATCATATTATTTAAGAACTCCCACTTAGATAAACATCCTCTAGTCATCTAAATGGTCACGTGATCCAAATCAACTAAACCATGTCTGATCATCATGTGAGATGGAGTAGTTTTCAATGCTAAACATCACTATGTTGATCATATCTACTATATGGTTCACGCTCAACCTTTTGGTCCCCAGTGCTCCGAGGCCATATCTGCATATGCTAGGCTCGTCAAGTTTAACCCGAGTATTCTGCATGTGCAAAATTGGCTTGCACTCGTTGTATGTGAACGTAGAGCTTATCACACCCGATCATCACGTGGTGTCTCAGCACGACGAACTGTCGCAACGGTGCATGCTCAGGGAGAACACTTGTACCTTGAAATTTAGTGAGGGATCATCTTATAAATTCTACTGTCTAACTAAGCAAAATAAGATGCATGAAGATAAACATCACATGCAATCAAAATATGTGACATGATATGGCCATCATCATCTTGTGCCTTTGATCTCCATCTCCAAAGTACCGTCATGATCTCCATCATCACCGGCATGACACCATGATCTCCATCATCTTGATCTCTATCAACGTGTCGTCACATGGTTGTCTCGCCAACTATTGCTTTTGCAACTATTGCTATCACACAGCGATAAAGTGAAGCAATTGTATGTCGCTTGCATCTTATGCAATAAAGAGACAACCATAAGGCTTCTGCCAGTTGCCGATAACTTTGTTACAAAACATGATCATCTCATACAATAAAATTTAGCATCATGTCTTGACCATATCACATCACAACATGCCCTGCAAAAACAAGCTAGACATCCTCTACTTTGTTGTTGCAAGTTTTACGTGGCAGCTACTGGTTGAGCAAGAACTGTTCTTACCTACGCATCAAAAACCACAACACGGTATAGTGATTGCTTTTTGATCTTCAGAAAGAACCATGTTCATTGAATCTGATTCAACTAAAGTTGGAGAAACTGACACCCACCAGCCACCTGTGTGCGAAGCACGTCGATAGAACCAATCTCACGTAAGCGTACGTGTAATGTCGGTCTGAGCCACTTCATCCAACAATACCTCTGAATCAAGAAACAACTAGTGACGACAAGCAATATGTATATACCCATGCCCACAACTCCTTTGTGTTCTACTCGTGCATATAGCATCTACGCATAAACCTGGCTCGGATGCCACCATTGGGGAACGTAGTAATTTCAAAATTTTCCTACACACACTCAAGATCAAGGTGATGCATAGCAACAAGAGGGAAGAGTGTTGTCTATGTACCCTCGTAGACCGTAAACAGAAGCGTTATGACAACGCGGTTGATTTAGTCGTACGTCTTCACGATCGACCGATCCCGACACTAAAGGTACGACACCTCTGCGATCTGCACATGTTCGGCTCGATGACGTCCCGTGAACTCATGATCCAGTAGAGCTTAGAGAGAGAGCTTCATCAGCACGATGACGTGATGACGGTGATGATGTTGCTACCAGAATAGGGCCTCACCTAAGCACCGCTACGATATGACCGAGGTGGATTATGGTGGATGGGGGCACCGCACACGGCTTGCAACAATCAACTTGTGTGTTCTAGGGTGCCCCCTGCCCCCGTATATAAAGGAGCAAGGGGGAGGCCGGCCGGCCCTAGTGGTGCCCAAGGAGAGGAGGAATCCTCCTCCTAGTAGGAGTAGGATTCATCCTTTCCTAGTCCTACTAGGAAGGATGAAGGGGGAAGGAAAGAGAGGGAGAGGGAGAGGGAAAGAGGGGCCACGCCCCCTTCCCCTAGTCCTATTCGGACTCCCCTTGGGGGGGGGGGCGCCACCTCCTTGGCTGTTGCCCTCTCTCCCCTAAGGCCCACTAAGGCCCAATACTTCCTCGGGGGGTTCCGGTAACCCCTCTGGCACTCTGGTTTTCCCCGAAATCACCCGGAACACTTCTGGTGTCAGAATATAGCCGTCCAATATATCGATCTTTATGCCTCGACCATTTCGAGACTCCTTGTCATGTCCGTGATCATATCCGGGACTCTGAACTACCTTCGTTACATCAAAACACATAAACTCATAATACCGATCGTCACCGAACGTTAAGCGTGCGGACTCTACGGGTTCGAGAACTATGTAGACATGACCGAGACTCATCTCCGGTCAATAACCAATAGCGGAACCTGGATGCTCAAATTGGTTCCTACATATTCTACGAAGATCTTTATCGGTCAAATCGCATAACAACATACGTTGTTCCATTTGTCATCGGTATGTTACTTGCCCAAGATTCGATCGTCGGTATCTCAATACCTAGTTCAATCTCATTACCGGCAAGTCTCTTTACTCGTTCCGTAATGCTACATCCCGTAACTAACTCATTAGCTACATTGCTTGCAAGGCTTATTGTGATGTACATTACCGAGAGGGCCCAGAGATACCTCTCCGACAATGGGAGTGACAAATCCTAATCTTGATCCATGTCAACTCAACAAACACCATCGGAGACACCTGTAGAGCACCTTTATAATCACCCAGTTATGTTGTGAAGTTTGGTAGCACACAAAGTGTTCCTCCGGTATTCGGGAGTTGCATGATCTCATAGTCATAGGAACATGTATAGTTATGGAGAAAGCAATAGCAACAAACTAAACGATCATCGTGCTAAGCTAATGGATGGGTCATGTAACATCCCAAATTTTCAATTTGGAATGTTACACTAGATCATCATTGCATACCATATTTTATTTGCATTTTGGTTGATCCTAGAAATTTTACGCAACTCAAGGACCCTCGGAGAGAGTTGGGGATTTCGTTATTTTCATACTTGAGTTTTCTCAAATTTTGGAAATAGGATCATTTGATCTTATTTATTTTATCTTCAATTATTTCTATTATCAAAATATGAGAGAGGGAATAAAATGACTTTCCCAAAATAAAGAAATATGGAGGATTTAATAAAAAAATCAAATAAGATTTTATTTTGGTTTTATTTGCTATTTTATTTGAATTTAGGAAAAATGCGCGTTTTTCAAAATTGCATTTAGGCCCCAAATAAATGTTCATCCTGTGCGTCTTGATTTTAGAAGACGGGGAAAATTTATTTCGGGATTTTTGGAGTCCATTTAGTTTTCCTTTTGTTTTTTTCCTGAGCGTAATTATTTAAAAAAATCCGAACCGACTTTGGGCCGTAACCGGCCAGGACTCCGCCTGGCTGAGGCCTTTAAGTACCGCCGCCCCAGGCCGCCCCCAGGCCACCACCGCGCCCCTCCCGAAACCCTAGCGCCACGAGCCGCCGCCGCCTCCCGCCGCCGCCACCGCCAGCCGCCGCCACCCCGCCACGCCGTCGCCGTGCCGCCGCCGCCGGAGTTCACCGCCGACGAGGTCGAGCCGCCAGCCTGTTTTTTAGAAAACCAATCGGTTTTCACCGGTTTTTTCGGTTTTTTTGATTCGATTTTTTTAGATAGATCGGTTTTTTCGGTTTAGTCAATTAGCGAGCGTTCGCTCGTTCGTTCGTTTTAACGAACGCGTTCATCGTTTAGATCCAGATAACGAACGTTCGTTCGTTAATCTGTTCGTCGTTTTTCTTTTTCTCGGATTAAATCCGTGATTTTTCTGATCGCGATTTCTGATCCGATTTTCGTTCTAGTATAACTTTTCGCTCGTTTATCGGAATCAGGCGATTCAAGTGCCTGGAGTTTCGCCATGAAACCCTCTTTCCGTTTAACCAAATCAAACATGTTTTTGCCTTAGCAAAAAATGCCCTAGATCCATAATAGTAAATGAAGCCTGTTTCTTTTGCCGTTTGTCTTTCGTTGCTTCGTTCGATTTGGCTCTTTTTGCCAACTGGAGTTCTTAAGTTGAACTTTCTGGTTGTATCTCTTGTTTGAGTTTTACCTGTGCATTAGTTGAGTACTTATTGTATGCCTGTTTGTTTGCGATAGAGTACCCGGAGTGCGCCACTTGCTACTTCGAATCGCTAGGTTTTGCGGATCATCAACAAGGCAAGTAACACTTTGATCATACCTCCTACTAGCCAGTTTTTATTGCATTAGACCAATCGTCACACCTTGCATGTCTAGGATCTAATTAAATTGTGGGTTTGGGAAGTAGATGAGGTAGTACCTATCACCTATTATCTATCAAACCTTTGGGAGTTACTTCTACGTTTTCTTATTATGCCATGCTATGCTAGTAGACGTGGATTGGGTGAGTGAAATCCATGACAGATGTGAGCTTGTTTAATTAATGGTTTATCTAAGGTGGCAACTTAAATACACATCTAGGTGGATTGAGGCACCTGGGTATTCCAGCAATTGCTTGTTTTTCTTTTGGACCGCCACCCAGGCTCAAAGGGATCATGAGATTATTCATGCTAGAAACTTCCGTGTGCAGCCACAAGCTACTATGGGCTCTAGCATAGTTGAGCAAGTCGTGCGAACTCTTACAGTAGTAGACTAGCAGATGTAGGGGAACGGTCTACCCGATCGTAAGGTGCAAGTGCTTCTGAAAGACTATGTCTCGGTCATCCGTTTCTCAAACACCATGTAGTGCGAGAATCCCAACGGAGGAGATCGAGTCTTGTGAGGAAAAGTGCGCAAACCTCTACAGAGTGTATAAACTAATCATGGTTAGCCGTGTCCCCGGTTATGGACATCTTGAGTATCTAGTACTTGGATTATCATGTGAATCTCATCATGTTACTCTAAATTAAGATTGTTGGGTTTATTGATGTTTCTTAATTGGGATTGAGAATGCTATCAACCATTCTCAATGTTTAACAACTACCATGACAGCTAAATAAAATTTATTCCTTTGCAGTAGGGAAAAATTGGTTTTACGCAAAACTGTAACCATAGAGCTTTCCACCAGCTAAATATGCATGTAGTATAGTCTTATTCTTTCATTGCTCTCTATGTGTTACATTGCCAGCATATTCCATGTGCTGACCCGTTTTGGGCTGCAACGTTCATGTTGCAGACTTTTCAAACGACGAGTAAGGTGCCTTTAGGTCGTGGTTCTATACTCAGTGATGCCGTTGGAGTTGATGGACTCACTTATCTTCCAAGCCTTCCGATGTTATCATTATTAGATGGCCTTAAGCCATATTTATTGTAATAAGTTCTTTTTTGAGACTCGATGTAATAAGTGTGTGATTGCTACTCTGTTATAAATCCTTCAAGTACTGTGTGGTGTCAGCATTACTGATCCAGGTATGACACCGGAGCACAGAGATTGGACCGTTTGAGGTCTGGTCGCTACTAGATGGTATCAGAGCACACACTGACTCTAGGACACGACCACTAAGCTAAAACCCTAGATCACTACTCACTCTCTTCTCATTCCGACTCCTCATCTTTTCTACTCTTTTAGGATGGCGAATGCAAGGAACAAGTTCACACAACCGGATGAAGATACACCCTTCGAACATCACTTGAAGGAAGTCACTAGATATCTGAACATAGGAGTACCAAGCTTCACCGGAACCTACAATGCCACATTACCTAGAGAGGAGCGCTGGATGATTCAAGTTCATGTCCCCGGAAGGACCTTCATGCCAGTCATTGAGCCCATAGAGTTTTCTTTTGATGCACCAACTTGGAGTCTAGGAAAGAGCATGGCAGCTCACATCGCCATGGGACGCATTGGAGAAGTTTACCGCAATGATCTGAAGGATACTGTCTGCCTGATTTGTGGGTGACGAGATGAGCATTGGGAGATGATCAGCACCAGGAAGGACAGCTCAATTGCAGCTTTTATCCAGGAGTTAAACCAGCACATTCGACGCCAGGAGAACCAGATGTGCGCAGACATGATAGATCTGAAGAAGGCAAGGAGAAGAATCACGGAACTGGAGGAAGAACTCAAGGCTACACGTGAAGATTAAGAAGAGGAAATCGAAGTATTAGTGGAGAAGAATGACGATCTGATCAAGAAGATCGGAATGTTCATGGAAGGCCCTACACCAGTAGAAGAAGACGAAGAACCAAAGGAGATTCACCCGGAAGACTACATCATCATCGACGACACCGACTCGGATCCAGATGATAGCGATGATGACTATGTTGATGAAGCAGGAGCAAATATCATGGAGTCTGCAACCGAAGAATATTTCTTGTAGACCACCCCATCAGTAGTAGTAGTCCACCATGTAAATATAGTAGTCCGAGCACTTTTGCGATAGTTAGATCGATTGTATGCCCTTGTTTGATTGAATGAAGTGAATTGTTGCTTTTGCCTCATGTGCATATGGGTAGTGTTTTCTCTCGACCCCTCTCTATTCTTAAATCTCATCTTTTCTAAACCCTCAGATGCCTCCGAGATGTGACCCCGGATTTACCTTCCCACCGGAGCTCACTCAATTGATCCAGCAGCAGAACACGTTGATGCGGTTGCTAGTCCAGAATCAGAATCAGGGGAACAAAAACAACAACCCACCACCACCACCTGTTGATCACTTAGCCTGTTTTCTTAGGCTGAATCCGCCGGTGTTTTCTAGTAGCACCGAGCCGATAGTAGCAGATGATTGGCTCCGCAATACAGCAAGGGAGCTGACCATGGCAGGATGCACAGATGCGGAAAAGGTGAAGTTTGCCGCACATCAGCTTGAAGGACCTGCAGCATCATGGTGGGAGAATTTCACTGCCACTTTCCCAATCGACACTGTCACATGGGACCAGTTTCAGCAGGCTTTCCGTACTGCCCATGTTTCAGCAGGAGCTATGGCCATGAAGAAGCGAGAGTTTCGCAACTTGCGCCAAGGAGGACGGACAGTTGGCCAGTATGTGGAGGAATTTAGTAAGTTAGCATGTTATGCCCCAGATGACGTTGCTATGGATGCAGCTAAGCAGGAGAAGTTTCTGGAAGGACTGAATGATGAGTTGAGCATGCAGTTGATGGTAGCAACCTTCAACAACTACCAGGAGTTGGTAGACTGTGCTCTCATGATTGAAGGGAAGCATCAGCAGATTGAGAACCGCAAGAGGAAGTATGGACAAGGGAAGTACAATTCTGGAGCTCAGCAGAAGCCACGTTTTACCCCTAGACCGGGAGGACATTTTCAGCATACCCATGGAGGAGGTAGCTCGCACAATCACAATGGCACCAAGAATGGTAATGGGAATGGAGGAAGCAACGGCCAAAACCGTACCAACCCATCAACCCCAGCCAAGAGAGACCTGAGCCAAGTCACTTGCTTTAAGTGCCAGAAGACCGGACATTATGCCAATGAATGTCCTGAAGCCTAGAATGGAAATGTCAATGGAAGCTCTGGGAAGAAGCCTAACCCTTTCAATAGGGGACAGGTGAACCACGTTAACGTGGAGGAGGTTGAAGAGCAGCCGGATGCAGTAATCGATAAGTTTTTGGTTAAGTCATTTACTGCACTCGTTCTTTTCGATACTGGTGCATCGCATTCATAGATATCAAGGGGATTTGTGAATAAGTATAACCTGCCCACCAAAGTTCTTAGAACACCTATGTTAGTAAGCTCACCAGGAGCGGAGTATATGGCTAGTAAGGGATGTTTTCAAGTGCCATTGAGTATAGGTAGGCATGTGTTTCCCTCGGATTTGATCATTTTGAAATCACAAGGTTTGGATGTAATTCTGGGTATGGATTGGCTGTCGATGTATGGAGGAAACATCGATTGCGCCAGTAAGTCAATTCTACTTACCACCCCAGAAGGAAGAAGGATCAAGTATGTATCCCGGCATGTGCCGAGGAGGACTCAAGTGAATTCGTTAACAGGAGTTGTGCAGAAGGAAGTACCAGTAGTGAAGGATTTCCCTGATGTATTTCCAGAAGAGTTGCCAGGCATGCCACCGGATAGAGATATTGAGTTTTTGATTGAGCTTTTGCCAGGCACAGAGCCAATATCTAAGAGACCATATAGGATGCCCGCAAAGGATTTGGTGGAGATTAAGAAGCAGATTAAGGAGTTACTGGATAAAGGTTATATTCACCCATGTTCTTCGCCTCGGGGATCGCCAGTATTTCTAGTGGAGAAGAAGGATGGATCGTTAAGGATGGTCATTGATTATCGAGGATTGAATGAAGTAACGATCAAGAACAAGTACCCACTACCGATGATCAATGATCTATTTGATCGATTGCAAGGAGCTAAGGTATTTTCCAAGATCGATCTGCGATCAGGATACCATCAGTTGAAGATTCAAGAACAGGATATACCTAAGACGGCTTTTACCACCAGGTATGGGCTGTATGAGTATACCGTTATGTCATTTGGTCTGACTAACACACCTGCATATTTTATGAACATGATGAACAAGGTGTTTATGGAGTTTTTGGATAAGTTCGTCGTGGTGTTCATCGATGATATCCTGGTTTACTCGAAGAATGAAGATGAGCATAAGGAGCATTTGCGTTTGGTACTTGGGAAGCTTAGAGAACATCAGTTATATGCCAAGTTTAACAAATGTGAGTTTTGGTTGAAGGAAGTTGGATTCCTCGGACACGTTTTATCCGGAGAAGGTATAGCAGTAGATCCCACCAAGGTTGACACTGTGACAAATTGGGAAGCGCCAACAACAGTTGGAGAGATCCGAAGTTTTCTTGGACTCGCAGGATACTACCAGAGATTTATTGAAAATTTCTCAAAGATTGCGAAGCCTATGACGGAATTGTTGAAGAAGGATACCAAGTTCATATGGACCGAGGAATGTGAGGCCAGTCTCCAGGAGTTGAAGAAACGTTTGGTTACATCACCAGTGTTGATTTTGCCAGATCAGACCAAGGATTATGAGGTGTATTGTGACGCTTCACGTCGAGGACTTGGAGCAGTGCTTATGCAAGAAGGAAGAGTTATTTCATATGCCTCACGACAGCTTAAGCCTCATGAGTTGAATTATGCTACGCATGATCTGGAGTTAGCAGCCGTAGTGCATGCATGAAAACCTGGAGACACTTTCTCATTGGAAACCATTGTGAGGTATACATGGATCACAAGAGTTTGAAGTATATCTTCACGCAGAAGGAGTTGAATCTCAGGCAAAGGAGATGGTTGGAGCTCATCAAAGATTATGATATGAGATTGCATTATCACCCCGGAAAGGCTAACGTAGTAGCCGATGCGCTGAGCCATAAGAGCCATGTCAACACCTTAATGACGGGAGATTTACCAAGAGAGTTAGCCGAGAATCTTCGTGAGCTATGTTTGGAGATAGTTCCGAGAGGCTATGTAGCATCATTGGAGATTCAGTCTACTTTGATGGATAAGATCAGAGAAGCTCAAAGGACTGACAAGGAGATTGCTTCTATTAAGGAGAAAATGAGCAAAGGAAAAGCTAAAGGATTTCATGAGGATGAGCACAATACCTTATGGTTTGAAGACCGTGTTTATGTGCCCAACGACCCGGAGATCAGGAAGTTGATTCTGCAAGAGGCCCATGATTCACCATATTCGATTCACCCAGGAAATACCAAGATGTATTTGGATTTGAAGGATACTTTCTGGTGGACCGGAATGAAGAAGGATATTGAGGAGTATGTAGCAGTTTGTGATGTATGTCAGAGAGTAAAGGCAGAGCATCAGAAGCCAACAGGATTGCTACAACCATTGCCAATACCCGAATGGAAGTGGGATAAGTTAGGCATGGATTTTATCACAGGATTGCCCAGAACTCGTTCAGGCTATGACTCGATATGGGTTGTAGTCGATCGTTTGACAAAGGTAGCTCATTTCATTCCAGTGAAGACTACCTATACTAGTGCCAAGTTGGCAAAGATATACATGACCAGGATCGTATGTCTGCATGGAGTTCCAAGGAGCATTGTATCAGACAGAGGAACCCAATTTACCTCAAAGTTCTGGAATCAGTTGCATGAAACTTTAGGTACCAGGCTAGAGTTCAATATAGCTTTCCATCCACAGACAGATGGACAGACCGAGAGAGTCAATCAGATTTTGGAGGATATGCTGAGAGCTTGCACGCTAGATTACGGATCTAGTTGGCACGAGAATTTGCCATACGCAGAGTTCTCTTACAACAACAGTTACCAATTCAGTTTGAAGATGGCCCCTTTTGAAGCCTTGTACGGAAAGAGGTGCAGGACCCCATTGTCATGGGATGAGGTTGGAGACCGCTAGTTGTTTGGACCAGATCTGATTAAGGAGTCTGAACAGAAAGTAAAATTGATTCACGATAGGCTCAAGGTAGCCCAATCTAGGCCGAAGAGCTACGCAGATTCAAAACGCTAGGAGACAGTTTACGAAGTCGGAGACCGAGTTTATCTTCGAGTATCTCCACTTCAAGGAGTTAAGCGTTTTGTAGTTAAGCGAAAGTTAGCGCCACGTTTTGTAGGACCATACAAAATTTTGGAGCGTATGGGAGAAGTAGCCTACAAGTTGGAGTTGCCCGAAGGATTGTCAGGAGTTCACGACGTGTTGCACGTTTCCCAGTTGAAGAAGTGCCACGCAGAGATGGCTGATATACCACTAAGAGACACAATGCTGCTGGAAGCGATTCAGTTGGACAGTGATTTGACCTATGAGGAGAAACTTGTCAAGATACTTGAGTATGCTAGCCGAGTCACCCGCAGCAAGGTTATCAAGTTTTGCAAAGTTCAGTGGAGCCACCACACGAAGGATGAAGCCACCTGGGAACGAGAGGAAGATCTGTTGAAGGACCACCCTCACCTATTTTCTAGCCAACCCGAATCTCGAGGGCGAGATTCATCTTAAGGGGGGTAGGTTTGTAACATCCCAAATTTTCAATTTGGAATGTTATAAAATAGATCATCATTGCATACCATATTTTATTTGCATTTTGGTTGATCCTAGAAATTCTACGCAACTCAAGGACCCTCGGAGAGAGTTGGGGATTTCGTTATTTTCATATTTGATTTTTCTCAAATTTTGGAAATAGGATGATCTGATTTTATTTATTTTATCTTCAATTATTTCTATTATCAAAATATGAGAGAGGGAATAAAACGACTTTCCCAAAATAAAGAAATATAGAGGATTTAATAAAAAATCAAATAAGATTTTACTTTGGTTTTATTTGCTATTTTATTTGAATTTAGGAAAAATGCGCGTTTTTCAAAATTGCATTTAGGCCCCAAATAGATGTTCATCCTGTGCGGCTTGATTTTAGAAGCCGGGGAAAATTTATTTCAGGATTTTTGGAGTCCGTTTAGTTTTCTTTTTGTTTTTTTTCTGAGCATAATTATTTTAAAAAATAATAATAAAAAATCCGAACCGACTTTGGGCCATAACCGGCCAGGACTCCGCCTGGCCGAGGCCTTTAAGTACCGCCGTCCCGGGCCGCCCCCAGCCCACCACCGCGCCCCGCCCGAAACCCTAGCGCCAGGAGCCGCCGCCGCCTCCCGCCGCCTCCCGCCGCCGCCCCGCCGGAGTTCGCTGCCGACGAGGTCGAGCCGCCCGCCGTTTTTTTAGAAAACCGTTAGGTTTTCACCGGGTTTTTTTCAGTTTTTTTAGATTCGATTTTTTTAGATATATCGGTTTTTCGGTTTAGTTAATTAGTGGGCGTTCGCTCATTCATTCGTTTTAACGAACGCGTTCATCGTTTAGATCCAGATAATGAACGTTTGTTCGTTAATCTGTTCGTCGCTTTTCTTTTTCTCGGACTAAATCCGCGATTTTTCTGATCGCGATTTCTGATCCGATTTTCATTCTAGTATAACTTTTCGCTCGTTTATCGGAATCAGGCGATTCAAGCACCTGGAGTTTTGCCACGAAACCCTCTTTCCGTTTAACCAACTCAAACAAGTTTTTGCCTCGGTAAAAATTGCCCTAGATCCAGAATAGTAAACGAAGCCTGTTTCTTTTGCCATTTGTCTTTCGTTGCTTCGTTCAATTTGGTTGTTTTTGCCAACCGGAGTTCTTAAGTTGAACTTTCTGGTTAGATCTCTTATTTGAGTTTTACCTATGCATTAGTTGAGTACTTATTGTATGCTTGTTTGTTTGCGATAGAGTACCCGGAGTGCGCCGCTTGCTACTTCGAATCGCTAGGTTTTGCGGATCATCAGCAAGGCAAGTAACACTTTGATCATACCTCGTACTACCCAGTTTTTATTGCATTAGATCAATCCTCACACCTTGCATGTCTGGGATCTAATTAAATTGTGGGTTTGGGAAGTAGATGAGGTAGTACCTAAAGGAAATATGCCCTAGAGGAAATAATAAAGTTATTATTTATTACCTTATATCATGATAAATGTTTATTATTCATGCTAGAATTGTATTAATCGGAAACATAATACTTGTGTGAATACATAGACAAACAAAGTGTCACTAGTATGCCTCTACTTGACTAGCTCGTTAATCAAAGATGGTTATGTTTCCTAACCATAGACATGAGTTGTCATTTGATTAACGGGATCACATCATTAGGAGAATGATGTGATTGACATGACCTATTCCATTAGCTTAGCACCCGATCGTTTAGTATGTTGCTATTACTTTCTTCATGACTTATACATGTTCCTATGACTATGAGATTATGCAACTCCCATTTACCGGAGGAACACTTTGTGTGCTACCAAACGTCACAACGTAACTGGGTGATTATAAAGGAGCTCTACAGGTGTCTCCAATGGTGTTTGTTGAGTTGACATGGATCAAGATTAGGATTTGTCGCTCCGATTGTCGGAGAGGTATCTCTGGGCCCTCTCGGTAATGCACATCAGTTAAGCCTTGCAAGCAATGCAACTAATAAGTTAGTTGCAAGATGATGTATTACGGAACGAGTAAAGAGACTTGCCAGTAATGAGATTGAACTAGGTATTGAGATACCGACGATCGAATCTCGGGCAAGTAACATACTGATGACAAAGGGAACAACGTATGTTGTTATGTGGTCTGACCGATAAAGATCTTCATAGAATATGTAGGAGCCAATATGAGCATCCAGGTTCCGCTATTGGTTATTGACCGGAGACGTGTCTCGGTCATGTCTAGATTGTTCTCGAACCCATAGGGTCCGCACGCTTAACGTTACGATGAAAGTTTCATTATGAGTTTATATATTTTGATGTACCTAAGGTTGTTCGGAGTCCCGGATGTGATCACGGACTTGACGAGGAGTCTCGAAATGGTCGAGACATAAGGATCGATATATTGGACGACTATATTTGGACACCGGAAAGGTTCCGAGTGAGATTGGGACAATACCGGATCACCGGGAGGTTATCGGAACCCCCCGGGAGGTATATGGGCCTTATTGGGCCTTAGTGGAAAGGAGGGGAAAGGCGCAAGGGAAGGGGCGCCCCCCCAAGCCCAATCCGAATTGGGAGGGGGGCCGGCCCCCCTTTCCTTCCTCCCTTCTTCCTCTTCCTTCCCTCTCCTACTCCTAATAGGAAAAGGGGGAGTCCTACTCCCGGTGGGAGTTGGACTCCCTCCCTTGGGCGCGCCACCCTCCTTGGCCGGCCCCCTCCTCCACTCCTTTATATACGGGGGCAGGGGGCACCCCAGAGACAACAATTGATCATTGATCTCTTAGCCGTGTGCGGTGCCCCCCTCCACCATAATCCTCGATAATATTGTAGCAGTGCTTAGGTGAAGCCCTACGACGATAGAACATCAAGGTCGTCACCACGCCGTCGTGCTGAAGGAACTCATCCCCGACACTTTCCTGGATCGGAGTCCGAGGATTGTCATCGAGCTGAACGTGTGCAATAACTCGGAGGTGCCGTAGTTTCGGTGCTTGATCGGTCGGGCCGTGAAGACGTACGACTACATCAACCGCAAAGTTATAACGCTTCCGCTTCCGGTCTACAAGGGTACGTAGACAACACTCTCCCCTCTCGTTGTTGTGCATCACCATGATCTTGCGTGTGCGTAGGAATATTTTTGAAATTACTACATTCCCCAACAGTGGCATCCGAGCCTAGGTTTTATGTGTTGATGTTATATGCACGAGTAGAACACAAGTGAGTTGTGGGCGATATAAGTCATAGTGCTTACCAACATGTCATACTTTGGTTCGGCGGTATTGTTGGATGAAGCAGCCCGGACCGACATTACGCATACGCTTACGCGAGACTGGTTCTACCGACGTGTTTTTCACACAGGTGGCTAGAGGGTGTCAGTTTCTCCAACTTTAGTTGAACCGAGTGTGGCTACGCCCGGTCCTTGCGAAGGTTAAAACAACACCAACTTGACAAACTATCGTTGTGGTTTTTGAGGCGTAGGTAAGATTGGTTCTTGCTAAGCCCGTAGCAGCCACGTAAAACTTGCAACAAACAAAGTAGAGGACGTCTAACTTGTTTTTGCTGGGCATGTTGTGATGTCATATGGTCAAGGCATGATGCTAAATTTTATTGTATGAGATGATCATGTTTTGTAACCAAGTTATCGGCAACTGGCAGGAGCCATATGGTTGTCGCTTTATTGTATGCAATGAAATCGCCCTGTAATGCTTTACTTTATCACTAAGCGGTAGCGATAGTCGTAGAAGCATAAGATTGGCGAGATGACAACGATGCTACGATGGAGATCAAGGTGTCGCGCCAGTGACGATGGTGATCATGATGATGCTTCGGAGATGGAGATCACAAGCACAAGATGATGATGGCCATATCATATCACTTATATTGATTGCATGTGATGTTTATCTTTTATGCATCTTATCTTGCTTTGATTGACGGTAGCATTATAAGATGATCTCTCACTAAATTTCAAGATAAAAGTGTTCTCCCTGAGTATGCATCATTGCCAAAGTTCGTCGTGCCCAGACACCACGTGATGATCGGGTTTGATAAGCTCTACGTCCATCTACAATGGGTGCAAGCCAGTTTTGCACACGCAGAATACTCAGGTTAAACTTGACGAGCCTAGCATATGCAGATATGGCCTTGGAACACTGAGACCGAAAGGTCGAGCGTGAATCATATAGTAGATATGATCAACATAGTGATGTTCACCATTGAAAACTACTGCATTTCACGTGATGATCGGTTATGGTTTAGTTGATTTGGATCACGTGATCACTTAGAAGATTAGAGGGATGTCTTTCTAAGTGGGAGTTCTTAAGTAATATGATTAATTGAACTTAAATTTATCATGAACTTAGTACCTGATAGTATCTTGCTTGTTTATGTTTGATTGTAGATAGATGGCCCGTGCTGTTGTTCCGTTGAATTTTAATGCGTTCCTTGAGAAAGCAAAGTTGAAAGATGATGGTAGCTATTATACGGACTGGGTCCGTAACTTGAGGATTATCCTCATTGCTGCATAGAAGAATTATGTCCTGGAAGCACCGCTAGGTGCCAGGCCTGCTGCTGATGCAATTGACAACGTTAAGAATGTCTGGCAGAGCAAAGCTGATGACTACTCGATAGTTCAATGTGCCATGCTTTACGGCTTAGAACCGGGTCTTCAATGATGTTTTGAACGTCATGGAGCATATGAGATGTTCCAGGTGTTGAAGCTAATATTTCAAGCAAATGCCCAGATTGAGAGATATGAAGTCTCCAATAAGTTCTATAGATGCAAGATGGAGGAGAACAGTTCTGTCAGTGAGCATATACTCAAAATGTCTGGGTATAATAATCACTTGATTCAACTGGGAGTTAATATTCCGGATGATTGCGTCATTGTCAGAATTCTCCGATCACTTCCACCTAGCTACAAGAGCTTAGTGATGAACTATAATATGCAAGGGATGGATAAGACAATTCCCGAGCTCTTCGCAATGCTAAAAGCTGCGGGGGTAGAAATCAAGAAGGAGCATCAAGTGTTGATGGTCAACAAGACCACTAGTTTCAAGAAAAAGGGCAACGGAAAGAAGAAGGGGAACTTCAAGAAGAACAGCAAGCAAGTTGCTGCTCAGGAGAAGAAACCCAAGTCTGGACCTAAGCCTGAAATTGAGTGCTTCTACTGCAAGCAGACTGGTCACTGGAAGCGGAACTTCCCCAAGTATTTGGCGGATAAGAAGGATGGCAAGGTGAACAAAGGTATATGTGATATACATGTTATTGATGTGTACCTTACTAGAGCTCGCAGTAGCACCTCGGTATTTGATACTGGTTCTGTTGCTAATATTTGCAACTTGAAACAGGGACTACGGATTAAGCGAACACCGGCGAAGGACGAGGTGACGATGCGCGTGGGAAATGGTTCCAAAGTCGATGTGATCACGGTCGGCACGCTACCTCTACATCTACCACCGGGATTAGGATTAGACCTAAATAATTGTTATTTGGTGCCAGCGTTAAGCATGAACATTATATCTGGATCTTGTTTGATGCGAGATGGTTATTCATTTAAATCAGAGAATAATGGTTGTTCTATTTATATGAGTAATATCTTTTATGGTCATGCACCCTTGAAGAGTGGTCTATTTTTGATGAATCTCAATAGTAGTGATACACATATTCATAATGTTGAAGCCAAAAGATGCAAAGTTGATAATGATAGTGCAACTTATTTGTGGCACTGCCGTTTAGGTCATATCGGTGTAAAGCGCATGAAGAAACTCCATACTGATGGACTTTTGGAATCACTTGATTATGAATCACTTGGTACTTGCGAACCGTGCCTCACTTGGTACGTGGACAACACTCTCCCCTCTTGTTGTATGCATCACCATGATCTTGCGTGTGCGTAGGAAATTTTTTAAAATTACTACGTTCCCCAACAATAATCACCCAGTTATGTTGTGACGTTTGGTAGCACACAAAGTGTTCCTCCGGTAAACGGGAGTTGCATAATCTCATAGTCATAGGAACATGTATAAGTCATGAAGAAAGCAATAACAACATACTAAACGATCGGGTGCTAAGCTAATGGAATGGGTCATGTCAATCACATCATTCTTCTAATGATGTGATCCCGTTAATCAAATAACAACTCTTTTGTTCATGGTTAGGAAACATAACCATCTTCGATTAACGAGCTAGTCAAGTAGAGGCATACTAGTGACACTCTGTTTGTCTATGTATTCACACATGTATTATGTTTCTGGTTAATACAATTCTAGCATGAATAATAAACATTTATCATGATATAAGGAAATAAATAATAACTTTATTATTGCCGGCATATTTCCTTCAGTCTCACTAGAGTCAATAATCTAGTTCACATCGCCATGTGATTCAACACTAATAGTTCACATCACCATGTGATTAACACCCATAGTTCACATCGTCATGTGACCTATACCCAAAGGGTTTACTAGAGTCAATAATCTAGTTCACATCGTTTATGTGATTAACACCCAAAGAGTACTAAGGTGTGATCATGTTTTGCTTGTGAGATAATTTTAGTCAACGGGTCTGTCACATACAGATCCGTAAGTATTTTGCGAATTCTATGTCTACAATGCTCTGCACGGAGCTACTCTAGCTAATTGCTCCCACTTTCAATATGTATCTAGATCGAGACTTAGAGTCATCTAGATCTGTGTCAAAACTTGCATCGACGTAACTTTTTACGACGAACCTTTTGTCACCTCCATAATTGAGAAATATTTCCTTATTCCACTAAGGATAATTTTGACCGTTGTCCAGTGATCTACTCTTAGATCACTATTGTACTCCCTTTCTTAACATAGTGTAGGGTATACAATAGATCTGGTACACAGCATGGCATACTTTATAGAACCTATGACTGAGGCATAGGGATGACTTTCATTCTCTTTCTATCTTCTACCGTGGTCGGGCTTTGAGTCTTACTCAATTTCACACCTTGTAACACAGCCAAGAACTCTTTCTTTGACTGTTCCATTTTTTTTGAACTATTTAGAAATATTGTCAAGGTATGTACTCATTGGAAAAACTTATCAAGCGTCTTGATCTATCTCTATAGATCTTGATGCTTAATATGTAAGCAGCTTCACCGAGGTCTTTCTTTGAAAAACTTCTTTCAAACACTCCTTTATGCTTTGTAGAATAATTCTACATTATCTCCGATCAACAATATGTCATTCACATATACTTATCAGAAATGATGTAGTGCTCCCACTCACTTTCTTGTAAATACAGGCTTCACCGCAAGTCTGTATAAAACTATATGCTTTGATCAACTTATCAAAGCGTATATTCCAACTCCGAGATGCTTGCACCAGTCCATAGATGGATCGCTGGAGCTTGCATATTTTGTTAGCACCTTTAGGATTGACAAAACCTTCTGGTTGCATCATATACAACTCTTCTTTAAGAAATCCATTAAGGTTTGAAGTTTTGTTATCCATTTGCCAGATTTCATAAAATGTGGCAATTGCTAACATGATTCGGACAGACTTTAAACATTGATACGAGTGAGAAAATCTCATCGTAGTCAATACCTTTGAACTTTGTCAAAAACCTTTTTCGACAAGTCTAGCTTTGTAGATAGTACCACTACTATCAGCGTCCGTCTTCCTCTTGAAAATCCATTTATTTTCTATGGCTTCCCGATCATCGGGCAAGTCAACCAAAGTCCATACTTTGTTCTCATACATGGATCCTATCGCAGATTTCGTGGCCTCAAACCATTTCGTGGAATCTGGGCTCATCATCGCTTCCTCATAGTTCGCAAGTTTGTCATGGTCTAGTAACATGACTTTCAGAATAGGATTACCGTACCACTCTGGTGCGGATCTCTCTCTGGTTTACCTACGAGGTTCGATAGTAACTTGATCTAAAGTTACATGATCATCATCATTAGCTTCCTCACTAATTGGTCTAGTAGTCACAGGAACAGATTTCTGTGATGAACTACTTTCCAATCAGGGAGCAGGTACAGTTACCTCATCAAGTTCTACTTTCCTCCCACTCACTTGTTTCGAGAGAAACTCCTTCTCTAGAAAGGATCCATTCTCAGCAATGAATAACTTGCCTTCGGATCTGTGATAGAAGGTGTACCCAACAATCTCCTTTGGGTATCCTATGAAGACATATTTCTCCGATTTGGGTTTGAGCTTATCAGGATGAAACTTTTTCATATAAGCATCACAACCCCAAACTTTAAGAAACGACAACTTTGGTTTCTTGCCAAACCACAGTTCAGATTGTGTCGTCTCAACAGACTTAGATGGTGACTTAGATGGTGCCCTTTTAAACGTGAATGCAGCTGTCTTTAATGCATAACCCCAAAACGATGTTGGTAAATCTATAAGAAACATCATAGATTGCACTATATCCAATAAAGTACGGTTATGACGTTCGGACACACCATTATGCTGTGGTGTTCCAGGTGGCACGAATTGGGAAACTATTCCACATAGTTTTAATTGAAGACCAAACTCGTAACTCAAATATTTGTCTCTGCGATCAGATCATATAAACCATATTTTTCTTTTTACGATGATTTTCCACTTCACTCTGAAATTCTTTGAACTTTTCAAATGTTTCAGACTTATGTTTCATCAAGTAGATATACCCATATCTGCTCAAATCATATGTGAAGGTCAGAAAATAACGATACCTGCCACGAGCTTCAACACTCATCAGATCACATACATCAGTATGTATTATTTCCAATAAGTCAGTTGCTCGCTCCATTGTTCCGGAGAACAGAGTCTTTAGTCATCTTGCCCATAAGGCATGGTTCCTAAGCACCAAGTGATTCATAATCAAGTGATTCCAAAATCCCATTAGCATGGAGTTTCTTCATGTGCTTTACACCAATATGACCTAAACGGCAGTGCCACAAATAAGTTGCACTATCATTATTAACTTTGCATCTTTTGGTTTCAATATTATGAATATGTGTATCACTACGATCGAGATCCAATGAACTATTTTCATTGGGTGTGTAACCATATAAGGTTTTATTCATGTAAACAGAACAACAATTTATTCTCTTACTTAAATGAATAACCGTATTACAATAAACATGATCAAATCATATTCATGCTCAACGCAAACACCAAATACCACTTATTTAGGTTCAACACTAATCCCGAAAGTATAGGGAGTGTGCGATGATGATCATATCAATCTTGGAACCACTTCCAACACACATCGTCACTTCACCCTTAACTAGTCTCTGTTTATTCTGCAACTCCCGTTTCGAGTTACTAATCTTAGCAACTGAACTAGTATCAAATACTGAGGGGTTGCTATAAACACTAGTAAAGTACACATCAATAACATGTATATCAAATATACTTATGTTCACTTTGCCATCCTTCTTATCCGCCAATCACTTGGGGTAGTTCCGCTTCCAGTGACCAGTCCCTTTGTAGTAGAAGCACTTAGTCTCAGGCTTAGGACCAGACTTGGGCTTCTTCACTTGAGCAGCAACTTGCTTGCTGTTCTTCTTGAAGTTCTCCTTCTTCCCTCTACCCTTTTCTTGAAACTAGTGGTCTTGTCTACCATCAACACTTGATGTTTTTCTCGATTTCTACCTTTCGTCAATTTCAGCATTACGAAGAGCTTGGGAATCATTTCCGTTATCCCTTGCATATCATAGTTCATCATGAAGTTCTACTATCTTGGTGATGGTGACTAGAGAATTTTGTCAATCACTATTTTATCTGGAAGATTAACTCCCACTTGATTCAAGCAATTGTAGTACCCAGACAATCTGAGCACATGCTCACTAGTTGAGCGATTCTCCTCCATCTTTTAGCTATAGAACTTGTTGGAGACTTCATATCGCTCAACTCGGGTATTTGCTTGAAATATTAACTTCAACTCCTGGAACATCTCATATGCTCCATGACGTTCAAAACATCTTTGAAGTCCCGATTCTAAGCCATTAAGCATGGTGCACTAAACTATCAAGTAGTCATCAAATTGAGCTAGCCAAACGTTCATAACGTCTGCATCTGCTCCTGCAATAGGTCTGTCACCTAGCGGTGCATCAAGGACATAATTCTTCTGTGCAACAATGAGGATAAACCTCAGATCACGGATCCAATCCGCATCATTGCTACTAACATCTTTCAACTTAGTTTTCTCTAGGAACATATCAAAATAAACACAGGGAAGCAACAATGCGAGCTATTGATCTACAACATAATTTGCAAAATACTATTAGGACTAAGTTCATGATAAATTTAAGTTCAATTTAATCATATTACTTAAGAACTCCCACTTAGATAGACATCCCTCTAATCCTCTAAGTGATCACGTGATCCAAATCAACTAAACCATGTCCGATCATCACGTGAGATGGAGTAGTTTCATTGGTGAACATCACTATGTTGATCATATCTACTATATGATTCACGCTCGACCTTTCGGTCTCCGTGTTCCGAGGCCATATTTATATATGCTTGGCTCATCAAGTATAACCTGAGTATTCCGCGTGTGCAACTGTTTTGCACCCGTTGTATTTGAACGCAGAGCCTATCACACCCGATCATCATGTGGTGTCTCAGCATGAAGAACTTTCGCAATGGTGCATACTCAGGGAGAACACTTCTTGATAATTAGTGAGAGATCATCTTAAAATGGTACTGTCAAACTAAGAAAAATGAGATGTATAAAATATAAACATCATATGCAATCAAAATATGTGACATGATATGGCCATCATCATCTTGCGCCTTTGATCTCCATCTCCAAAGTACTGTCATGATCTTTATCGTCACCGGCATGACACCATGATCTCCATCATCTTGATCTATATCAATGTGTCGTCACACGGTCGTCTCGCCAACTACTGGTCTTGCAACTATTGCTATCGCATAGTGATAAAGTAAAGCAATTATTTGGCGCTGGCATCTTATGCAATAAAGAGACAACCATAAGGCTTTTGCTAGTTGCCGATAACCTCAACAAAACATGATCATCTCATACAACCACTTATATCTCATCATGTCTTGACCATATCACATCACAACATGCCCTGCAAAAACAAGTTAGACGTCCTCTACTTTGTTGTTGCAAGTTTTACGTGGCTGCTACTAGGCTTAGCAAGAATCGTTCTTACCTACGCATCAAAACCACAACGATAGTTTGTCAAGTTGGTGCTATTTTAACCTTCGCAAGGACCGGGCGTAGCCACACTCAGTTCAACTAAAGTTGGAGAAACTGACACCCGCCAGCCACCTATGTGCAAAGCACGTCGGTAGAACCAGTCTCGCGTAAGCGTACGCGTAATGTCGGTCCGGGCCGCTTCATCCAACAATACTGCTGAACCAAAGTATGACATGCTGGTAAGCAGTATGACTTATATCGCCCACAACTCACTTGTGTTCTACTCCTGCATATAACATCAACACATAAAACCTAGGCTCGGATGCCACTGTTGGGGAACATAGTAATTTCAAAATATTTCCTACGCACATGCAAGATCATGGTGATGCATAGCAACAAGAGGGGAGAGTGTTGTCCACGTACCCTCGTAGACCGAAAGCGGAAGCGTCATGACAACACGGTTGATGTAGTCGTACGTCTTCACGGCCCGACCGATCAAGCACCAAAACTACGACACCTCTGAGTTCTAGCACACGTTCAGCTCGATGACGATCCCCGGACTTCGATTCAGCAAAGTGTCGGGGAAGAGTTCCGTCAGCACGATGGTGTGGTGACGATCTTGATGTTCTACTGTCGCAGGGCTTCGCCTAAGCACCACTACAATATTATCGAGGACTATGGTGGAGGGGGCACCGCACACGGCCAAGAAAACGATCTTGAAGATCAACTTGTGTGTTTAGAGGTGCCCCCTGCCCCCGTATCTAAAGGAGCAAGGGGGAAGGAGGCTAGCCCTAGGAGAGGCACGCAAGGGGAGTAGGATTCCTACTCCTAGTTGGAGTAGGTTTCCTCCTTTCCTAGTCCAACTAGGAGAAGGGGGGAAAGGGGGGAAGAGGGGAAGGAAGGGAGAGAGGGGCCACGCCCCAAACCCCTTGTCCAATTCGGACTGGGCTTGTGAGGGGCGCGCGCCACCTCCTGGTCCTTCCCACTAAGGCCCATTAGGGCCCATTGCTTCTTCCTCGTATTACCGTAACTCCTCGGTACCTCCGAAAATACCCGAATCACTCGGAACCTTTCCGATGTCCGAATATAGTCGTCCAATATATTGATCTTTACGTCTCGACCATTTCAAGACTCCTCGTCATGTCCCTGATCTCATCCGGGACTCCGAACTCCTTTGGTACATCAAAACTTATAAACTCATAATATAACTATCATCGAAACCTTAAGCGTGCGGACCCTACGGGTTCGAGAACAATGTAGACATGACCGAGACATGTCTCCGGTCAATAACCAATAGCGGAACCTGGATGCTCATATTGGCTCCTACATATTCTACGAAGATCTTTATCAGTCAGACCGCATAACATACGGTGTTCCCTTTGTCATCGGTATGTTACTTGTCCGAGATTCGATCGTTGGTATCTTAATACCTAGTTCAATCTCGTTACCGGCAAGTCTCTTTACTCATTCCATAATACATCATCTCGCAACTAACTCATTAGTTGCAATGCTTGCAAGGCTTATGTGATGTGCATTACCGAGAGGGCCCAGAGATACCTCTCCGACAATCGGAGTGACAAATCCTAATCTCAAAATACGCCAACCCAACATGTACCTTTGGAGACACCTGTAGAGCTCCTTTATAATCACCCAGTTACGTTGTGACGTTTGGTAGCACACAAAGTGTTCCTCCGGTAAACGGGAGTTGCATAATCTCATAGTCATAGGAACATGTATAAGTCATGAAGAAAGCAATAGCAACATACTAAACAATCGGGTGCTAAGCTAATGGAATGGGTCATGTCAATCACATCATTCTTCTAATGATGTGATCCCGTTAATCAAATAACAACTCTTTTGTTCATGGTTAGGAAACATAACCATCTTCGATTAACGAGCTAGTCAAGTAGAGGCATACTAGTGACACTCTGTTTGTCTATGTATTCACACATGTATTATGTTTCCGGTTAATACAATTCTAGCATGAATAATAAACATTTATCATGATATAAGGAAATAAATAATAACTTCATTATTGCCTCTAGGGCATATTTCCTTCAATTATAAAGGTGCTCTACAGGTGTCTCCAAAGGTACATGTTGGGTTGGCGTATTTCTAGATTAGGATTTGTCGCTCCGATTGTCGGAGAGGTATCTCTGGGCCCTCTCGGTAATGCACATCACTTAAGCCTTGCAAGCAATGCAACTAATAAGTTAGTTGCAAGATGATGTATTACAGAACGAGTAAAGAGACTTGCCGGTAACGAGATTGAACTAGGTATTGAGATACCGACGATCGAATCTCGGGCAAGTAACATACCGATGACAAAGGGAACAACGTATGTTGTTATGCGGTCTGACCGATAAAGATCTTCGTAGAATATGTAGGAGCCAATATGAGCATCCAGGTTCCGCTATTGGTTATTGACCGGAGACGTGTCTCGGTCATGTCTAAATTGTTCTCGAACCCGCAGGGTCCGCACGCTTAACGTTACGATGACAGTTTCATTATGAGTTTATATATTTTGATGTACCGAAGGTTGTTCGGAGTCCCGGATGTGATCACGGACTTGACGAGGAGTCTCGAAATGGTCGAGACATAAAGATCGATATATTGGACGACTATATTTGGACACCGGAAAGGTTCCGGGTGAGATTGGGACAATACCGGATCACCGGGAGGTTATCGGAACCCCCGGGAGGTATATGGGCCTTATTGGGCCTTAGTGGAAAGGAGGGGAAAGGAGCAAGGGAGGGGGCGCCCCCCCAAGCCCAATCCGAATTGGGAGGGGGACCGGCCCCCCCTTTCCTTCCTCCCTCCTTCCTCTTCCTTCCCTCTCCTACTCCTAATAGGAAAAGGGGGAGTCCTACTCCCGGTGGGAGTTAGACTCCCCCCTTGGGCGCGCCACCCTCCTTTGCCGCCCCCTCCTCCAATCCTTTATATACGGGGGCGGGGGGGGGGGGGGGGCACCCAGAGACAACAATTGATCATTGATCTCTTAGCCGTGTGCGGTGCCCCCCTCCACCATAATCCTCGATAATATTGTAGCGGTGCTTAGGCGAAGCCCTGCGATGGTAGAACATCAAGGTCGTCACCACGCCGTCGTGCTGATGGAACTCATCCCCGACACTTTGCTGGATCAGAGTCCAGGGATCGTCAGCGAGCTGAACGTGTGCAATAACTTGGAGGTGCCATAGTTTCGGTGCTTGATCGGTCGAGCCGTGAAGACGTATGACTACATCAACCGCGTTGTTATAACGCTTCCGCTTCCAGTCTACGAGGGTATGTAGACAACACTCTCCCCTCTCGTTGCTATGCATCACCATGATCTTGCGTGTGTGTAGGAATATTTTTGAAATTACTACGTTCCCCAACAGTACCTATCACCTGTTATCTATCAAACCTTTGGGAGTTACTTCTACGTTTGCTTATTATGCCATGCTATGGTAGTAGATGTGGATTGGGTGAGTGAAATCCATGATAGATGTGAGTTTTTTTAATTAATTGTTTATCTAAGGTGGCAACTTAAATACACATGTGGGTGGATTGAGGCACCTGGGTATTCGAGCGATTGCCTGTTTTTCTTTTGGACCGCCACCCAGGCTCAAAGGGATCATGAGATTATTCATGCTAGAAACTTCCGTGTGCAGCCACAAGCTACTATGGGCTCTAGCATAGTTGAGTAAGTCGTGCGAACTCTTACAGTGGTAGACTAGCAGATGTAGGGGAAAGTAGGTGTAACGGTCTACCCGATCGTAAGGTGCAAGCGCTTCTGAAAGACTATGTCTCGGTCATTCGTTTCTCAAACAGCATGTAGTGCGAGGATCCCAACGGAGGAGATCGAGTCTTGTGGGGAAAAGTGCGCAAACCTCTATAGAGTGTATAAACTAATCATGGTTAGCCGTGTCCCCGGTTATGGACATCTTGAGTATCTAGTACTTGGATTATCATGTGAATCTCATCATGTTACGCTAAATTAATATTGTTGGGTTTATTGATGTTTCTTAATTGGGATTGAGAATGCTGTCAACCATTCTCAATGTTTGACAACTACCATGACAGCTAAATAAAATTTATTCCTTTGCAGTAGGGAAAAATTGGTTTTACGCAAAACTGTAACCATAGAGCTTTCCACCAGCCAAATATGAATGTAGTATAGTCTTATTCTTTCATTGCTCTCTATGTGTTACATTGCCAGCATATTCCATGTGCTGACCCGTTTTGGGCTGCAACGTTCATGTTGCAGACTTTTTAGACGATGTGTAAGGTGCCTTTAGGTCGTGGTTCTATACTCAGTGATGCCATTGGAGTTGATGGACTCACTTATCTTCCAAGCCTTCCGCTGTTATCGTTATTAGATGGCCTTAAGCCATATTTATTGTAATAAGTTCTCTTTTGAGACTCGATGTAATAAGTGTGTGATTGCTACTCTATTATAAATCCTTCAAGTACTGTGTGGTGTCAGCATTACTGATCCAGGGATGACACCGGAGCAGAGAGATTGGACCGTTTGAGGTCTGGTCGCTATAGGTCAAGTCAATCACATCATTCTCTAATGATGTGATCCCGTTAATCAAATGACAACTCATGTCTATGGTTAGGAAACATAACCATCATTGATTCAACAAGCTAGTTAAGTAGAGGCAAACTAGTGACACTCTGTTTGTCTATGTATTCACACATGTACTGAGTTTCTGGTTAATACATTTCTAGCATGAATAATAAACATTCATCATGATATAAGTAAATATAAATAACAACTTTATTATTGCCTCTAGGGCATATTTCCTTCACCCCTAGTCCAATTCGGACTATCTTGGGGGGGGGGGAGCCACCCTGCGGGCTGCCCTCTCCTACTCCCTTATGGCCCATTAAGGCCCATAACTTCCCCGGGGGGTTCCAGTAACCCCTTGATTTCCCGATAAATATCCGAAACATCCTGAAACCTTTCCGGTGTCTGAATACCTTTGTCCAATATATCAATCCTTACCTCTCTACCATTTCGAGACTCCTCGTCATGTCCGTGATGTCATCCGGGATCCAAACAAACTTTTGGCACAAAAACACATTACTCACAATACAAATCGTCATCGAACATTAAGCGTGCGGACCCTATGGGTTCGAGAACTATGTATACATGACCGAGAATCTTAGAATGGCATCTCGTCAAATTGTGTTGCACCTTTTCTTCTCAGGCATTCTGAGTCTGAGGTATCCTGACACCAATCAAGTCTGAATCTCGGCAGATATGATGGTTGGAACATATCTCCAAGAGTTATAACATTGGTCTTTTATATGACCCGGTAAGGTGATATCATGCCTTGCACACCTGGCCCGATGACCTATTGTTATAGTTTCCATTTTAGCTAGGTTAGCCATTCTTCCGTGAGGAAATTTTAAGACTTATTATATGAGTTGTTCCTAATGGATCATTTGTGTATCCAAAGTATGACCTTTTCTTGAAGACCATGTCAATGCTATCTCGAAGCATGTCTGTGGTACTCCGATCTTCAATAAGAAGATTTGAAGCACAATGCTAAATTTTCTGCGTCAATTATCCAAACACCGCTGTATGGGAAAACCCCATAAATTCTTTGCCCCTTGTCCAAATGGTTACATACTTGGGAGTCCTATCACATGCCTTTTCTTGGGAAAGATATACTCTTGATACGCGGGTATAAACACATTTTCCTTCCCATTGTTTTGTTTAACCTTCCTTGTAATTCGACTTATCTGAGTAGTGATAATTTCCTACTTATGTAAACACCTTGTTGTACCACTTTGTCAGCAAGACCCTTGTCGGTGTCAAAACCGGCGGATCTCGGGTAGGGGGTCCCGAACTGTGCGTCTAGGCCAGATGGTAACAGGAGGTAGGGGACACAATGTTTTACCCAGGTTCGGGCCCTCTTGATGGAGGTAAAACCCTATGTCCTGCTTGATTAATATTGATGATATGGGTAGTACAAGAGTAGATCTACCACGAGATCAGAGAGGCTAAACCCTAGAAGCTAGCCTATGGTATGATTGTATGTTATGGTTGTTGTCCTACGGACTAAAACCCTTCGGTTTATATAGACACCGGAGAGGGTTAGGGTTACACAAGGTTGGTTACAAAGGTGGAGATATCCATATCCGTATTGCCTAGCTTGCCTTCTACGCCAAGTAGAGTCCCATCCGGACACGAGACGAAGTCTTCAATCTTGTATCTTCATAGTCTAACAGTCCAGCAAAGAATATAATCCGGCTATCCCGAGACCCCCTAATCCAGGACTCCCTCAGTAGCCCCCGAACCAGGCTTCAATGACGATGAGTCCGGCACGCAGTATTGTCTTCGGCATTGCAAGGCGGGTTCCTCTCCAACTTCCGTGTACCTGTCGAAATAGTGTCTGGTCTCTTGTGAATGTTGCACTCCTTGGCTTCCACGCCCAATAATGGCCACTTTCCACGTGTCGAGCGAATGTGAAGAGCCAGGGTGTTTTCACATTTACCCCTAGCTGTGTGAATGAGTCGCCTATTAAAAAGACGAGGATTCAGATCCAAATCACACCATCCTGCCTTGGCGAGCCTTCATCGGAGCGCACCCGACAGAGATCCATTCCATCATGGCCAGTCGACGCAGCTCCTCCTCTCGCTCCCCTAGCTCCAAGCCTGGAGATTGGGAGAGATGTTCCGTCCCACACAACAAATTAGTGATGCTTCAGACCAAGGGATTTCTTCCCCCAGCGTACATGGTCCCGGTTCGAGCCGGGCTCGCCACCTATAATGGCGGAGAGCAAGAGGAGAGCCTTCCCAATCCCTCCAAGGGAGAGCGGGTATGCCTTGTCCCTTATTTGGTAAGAGGGCTCGGATTTCCAATTCATCCGTTTCTCCAGGGGCTCCTGGAGTTCTACGGCCTCCAGTTGCACAACCTTACGCCTGCCTCCATGCTGCATATCGCGAGATTCGAAGCCCTTTGCAAGTTGTTTTTGGGCTGTGAGGCTCATTTCACTCTGTGGAAGAAGCTGTTCTGCCTTGTGCCCCGTTCTCAGAAGGGGTCAATATATCAAGTGGGCGGAGCCGAAGTGTGGCGTATTGTCGGGACCGGATACCTGTCCGGAACCCCAAAGAAGACATCCGAAGACTGGCCTTCAGAATGGTTTTATATAGAAGACGTCCCCCTCCCGAATCCTATTCGGATCGGCCTTCTTGAGTTCGACGATGCCCCTTTGAAGAAGCGCCGGAGATGGCGTCCACGGAGCTCCCTGGAGGAAGATGATAGGGATGTTCTTTACCTGATGAGCCGGATAAGTTTTTTAGCTCGATCCGGATTGACCATTGAGGGAGTCCTGGATTAGGGGGTGTCCGGATAGCCGGACTATACCTTCGGCCGGACTCCTGGACTATGAAGATACAAGATTGAAGACTTCGTCCCGTGTCCAGAAGGGAATTTCCTTGGCGTGGAAGGCAAGCTTGGCGATACGGATATGTAGATCTCCTACCATTGTAACCGACTCCGTGTAACCCTAGCCCTCTCCGGTGTCTATATAAACCGGAGAGGTTTAGTCCATAGGACGAACAACAATCATACCATAGGCTAGCTTCTAGGGTTTAGCCTCTCTGATCTTGTGGTAGATCTACTCTTGTACTACCCATATCATCAATATTAATCAAGCAGGACATAGGGTTTTACCTCCATCAAGAGGGCCCGAACCTGGGTAAAACATCATGTCCCCTGCCTCCTGTTACCATCCGGCCTAGACGCACAGTTCGGGACCCCCTACCCGAGATCCGCCGGTTTTGACACCGACATTGTTGCTTTCATTGAGAGTTCCTCTGTGTCGTCACTTTTAGGCCCGATGGCTTCTCCGATCATCAACAGCGATGCGATCCAGGGTGAGACTTTTTTCCCCGGACAGATCTTCGTATTCGGCGGCTTTGCACTGCGGGCCAATTCGCTTGGTCATCTGGAGCAGATCGAAAGCTACGCCCCTGGCCATCAGGTCAGATTGGGAAGTTTGAACTACACGGCCGACATCCGCGGAGAATTGATCTTCGACGGATTCGAGCCACAGCCGAGCGCTCCGCACTGTCACGATGGGCATGATTTAGCTCTACCGCCGAACAGTGCCCTGGAGGCCACACCTGTGTCCGCTCCGACCCCTAGCTCGGAGCCGATCACACCAACCGAGGATGGGTGGTTAGACACCGCCTCGGGGGCTGCAATCTCTACGGCGATCGAGCCGAACACCAGCCCTATTCTCTGCGAATCCCGTGACTCCAAGGAGCCGGACTCCTCTCCAGACTCCAAGCCCTCCGCACCCCGACCGATCAAACCCGATTGGGCGCCGATCATGGAGTTTACCACCGCGGACATCTTTCAGCACTCGCCCTTCGGCGATATTCTGAATTCACTAAAGTCTCTCTCTTTGTCAGGAGAGACCTGGCCGGACTATGGTCGGCAAGGTTGGGATGCAGATGATGAAGAAATTCAAAGCCCACCACCACCCACTTCGTAGCCACTGTTGATGATTTAACCGACGTGCTCGACTTCGACTCCGAAGACATCGACGGTATGGACGCCGATGCAGGAGATGATCAAGAACCAAGCTACCTCGTCGTATGATATATACATGGTGGACACCCCAAAAGAAAGCAATGGCGATGGAACAGCGGAGGATGACCCCTCCAAGAAGCAGGCTAAGCGCCGGCATCAGCGGCGCCACTCTAAATCCCGCCAAAACAAAAATGGTGATTCCGGCACGGGGGATAATAACACCCCGGACAGTGCTTAAGACAACCACCTCCAGCAAGATTCAGCACAGGAGGATAGAGAAGCCAGCCCTCATGAGAGAGCAGCAGACAGAGAGGTCGAGGACGATAATTATATGCCTCCCTCCGAAGACGAGCCAAGCCTCGACGACGATGAATTTGCCGTGCCGGAGGATCCCGTTGAACAAGAGCATTTCAAACGCAGGCTTATGGCCACGGCGAGCAGCCTCAAGAAAAAACAGCAACAGCTTAGAGCTGATAAAGATTTGCTAGCCTACAGATGGACTGAAGTCCTTGTGGCCGAAGAGTATGAACTTGAACGCCCCTCCAAGAGCTACCCAAAGCGCAGGTTGCTACCCCAATTAGAGGAGGAAGCACTTAAACCTACATCACCAGTGAATGATGCGGCCGACCGGCCACCCCGTGGCCGCGACAGAGAGGCCTCTCGTCCCTCCACTCAAGTCGCACCTTGGCACCGCTCAAAAAATACCAATGCATGGGAAAACGCGCCAGACCTGCGAGATATATTGGAGGACAAGGCAAGGCAAACAAGATTGATCTACGGATCACGTGGGCGCCCCACGGCACGAGACGATATTCGTCACGCCAGATACAGTAAATCCGGCCGGGCCGAACACAGTAGACAAAGCTCGTTTGAGCTGCGTCGTGATGTAGCCCAATACAGAGGCGCCGCACACCCACTATGCTTCACAGATGAAGTAATGGATCATCAAATCCCCGAGGGTTTCAAACCCGTGAACATCGAATCATACGATGGCACAACAGATCCTGCGGTATGGATCGAGGACTATCTCCTTCATATCCACATGGCCCGCGGTGATGACCTACACGCCATCAAATACCTCCCACTCAAGCTTAAAGGACCAGCTTGGCATTGGCTTAACATCTTGCCAGCAGAATCAATTGGTTGTTGGGAGGACCTGGAAGCCGCATTCCTCGACAATTTCTAGGGCACTTATGTGCGACCACCAGACACCGATGACCTAAGCCACATAATTCAGCAGCCAGAGGAATCGGCCAGACTATTCTGGACACGGTTCCTAACCAAGAAAAATCAAATTGTTGACTTTCCGGACACAGAGGCCCTAGAAGCCTTCAAGCATAACATCCGCGACGAGTGGCTTGCACGGCACCTAGGACAGGAAAAGCCGAAATCTATGGCAGCCCTCACGACACTTATGACCCACTTTTGCACGGGAGAAGACAGCTGGCTAGCTCACAGCAATAACATGACCAAGAGCCTTGCTAATTCGGATACCAAGGATAGTAGTGGCAGGTCACGTCGCAACAAGCAAAAGCGCCGGATTAATGGCGACAATGCTGAGGATACGGCAGTTAATGCCGGATTCAAAGGCTCTAAACCCGGTCAGCGGAAAAAGCCATTCAAAAGAAATACTCCGGGCCCGTCCAGTTTGGAACGAATACTTGACCGCTCATGCCAGATACATGGCACCCCCGAAAAACCAGCCAATCACACCAACAGGGATTGTTGGGTGTTCAAGCAGGCAGGCAAGTTAAATGCCGAAAGCAGAGAAAAGGGGCTGCATAGCGATGACGAGGAGGATCCCCGGCCGCCAAACAACAGTGGATAAAAAGGTTTTCCCCCACAAGTGCGGATGGTGAACATGATATACGCAACCCACATCCCCAAGAGGGAATGAAAGTGTGCGCTAAGGGACGTATACGCGATGGAGCCAGTCGCCCCAAAGTTCAACCCATGGTCTTCCTGCCCGATCACTTTTGATCGAAGGGACCACCCCACTAGCATCCGTCATGGCGGATTTGCCGCATTGGTTCTAGACCCAATTATTGACGGATTTCACCTCATTAGAGTCCTTATGGACGGCGGCAACAACCTGAACCTGCTTTATCAGGATACAGTGCGGAAAATGGGCATCGATCCCTCGAGGATTAAACCCACCAGAACGACCTTTAAAGGCGTCATACCAGGTGTAGAAGCCAACTGTACAGGCTCAGTTACACTTGAAGTGGTCTTCGGATCTCCGGATAATTTCCGAAGCGAGGAGTTAATCTTTGACATAGTCCCATTCCGCAGTGGCTATCACGCACTGCTCGGGCGAACCGCATTTGCCAAGTTCAATGTGGTGCCGCACTACGCATACCTCAAGCTCAAGATGCCAGGCCCTCGAGGCGTCATCACGGTCAATGGAAACACCGAACGCTCTCTCCGAACGGAGGAGCATACGGCGGCTATCACAGCGGAAGTACAAAGCAGCCTATCAAGGCAATTCTCTAGTCCGGCCATTAAACATCTGGACACTATCAAGCGCGCCCGGAGTAACCTACACCAAGACCGCCCAACGCATTCAGAGCAAGCGTAGCAATGCGGCCCCAACCCCAACCCTCGCGAACTTGCGAAACCAGTGCTGCGCGTACATAACTACACTCTGGAAATACCATGGGCACAGGGGGAGGGGCACCATCACGGCACGCCCGAAACGCGGCTTAAACAGCACCAGGGGCTACCGATTTCTTAATTTTCTCTTATTTTCAGGACTCCATTCTTCGGAAGGCTTGTCCGGCAGTATAATTGCCACACAAACGATACACCCAGGGAAGCAGAAAGCCACGCCGCGCTATGGAACTCTAAGGTGGTCTCTATAACGAGTAGTATACCTGTTTCACATGCCATTCCGCAGCTCGCCCCTGAAAAGGACATGTTAAAAAGTCCCATCTTTTGCTTATTGCACTATTTGTATTGTCTTGCTTTGATTGCAGCTTTTTAAAATAAACAATGCATAGCTTCCGTCTATTATTGCATTACCTTTTTTTACGAATATATGTTCATTCATGACATGTTGCACCCGTACATTTTGGTACGACCAATACGCCAGGGGCTTAAGTACCCCACCATACAGTGTGAGAAGTCCGAACACTTTCACAAGTGCGGCACCCCGAACTTATAGCATTATATGCATCGGCTCCGAATCATGTCTTGGGTCAATAGTTGGGTTTGCCCGGCTCCTATGTTTTGGTACCTTACGTTCCGTTATATAGGCTAAGGTAGCACGAGGAGAACTACTACGATTGTGCCCCAGTTGAGCTGGGTAAGCACCTCAGTAGAGAAAGCTAAAACTGACCGTCATGATGAGGCGAGAGCTGGTCGCTGTTCGAGAGGTTTTCGAGTCCCTAAAGACTTATGCCGCTTAGAGCGAGGAGTCGGCTTTGTCCTGCCTAGGCGTGGATAGCGTCCCGAACTCGGTCTTCCGAACACTAGGGGCTTCGCCGAAATTTAAAATTATAGAATTCTATGGCTACGTGAGAGTGTTCAAGCATTATAGTCCGATTGCCTTGTTCGTTGTGTTGAGCGCCTCCCTCGAAGGACCCAAGAATGGGAAAAAGAGTGCTCATGTTTATCCCGAACACCCGAGCACTCGTGGCATGGGGGCAGAAGCCGACGACTCTCCATCTCTCAAATTTGATAAACGGCCGCACAGAAGGTAATATTTTAAATTCAAAAGCGTTGCTTAGCGCATATGAACAAGTTTTCAGCGTACAGTATCACAAATGCGAGTTTACTCAAAAATTACATCTTTGGAGCATTCATCCGCTATAAGGCGGGCACCCTTCAGGACGCCCTCATAATACGCTTCCAGGACGCGATGCTCCATGCCCGGCGGCGGCCCGTCCTTCACCAGCTTCTCCGCATCCATCTTGCCCCAGTGCACTTCCGCACGGGCAAGCGCCCTACGGGCACCTTCGATGCAGACGGAGCACTTGATTACTTCAAGCCATGGACATGCATCCACCAGCCGCCTCACCAGCCCGAAGTAGCTCCCAGGCAGAGCCTCTCCAGGCCAAAGCCGAAGTACGAGGCCCTTTATGGCCTGTTCGGTCACCTTGTGGAGCTCGACCATTTGCTTCAGCTGGTCGCTCAGAGGCACCAGGTGTCCGGCCTCAGCATACTGAGACCAGAACACCTTCTCGTCGAGCTCCCCTCCTTGGCTTGGTAGTAGGCGGCGGCATCAGACGCATTGCGTGGCAAATCTGCGAATGCTCCTGGAGAGCTCCGGACTCGGGTAAGTAACAAGTAATTCACTTTCACGTGCTAGCTTTGCATAATGAATGCCTTACCCGCCTCTATGTTCTTCATCGCGTCAATTTCTTTGAGGGCTTTCTGGGCTTCGGCCTGGGAAGACTTCGCGCTTTTGAGGGCTGTCGCAAGCTCGGACGCTTGCGTCTTTGAGTCAAGCTCCAAACTCTTGTGTTTTTTCACGAGAGCCTGGAGCTCTTTCTGCACCTCCTCCACCCGCGCCTCCTGCTTCTCTCTCTCCGTGCGCTCTGCGGCCGCTCTGTTTTTGGCCTCGGACAGCGCTTGCTTAAGGGTTGCCACCTCGGTCGTGGCCCCTATAATAGCACGTTGATCCTGTCATTTTTTGCAACCACATCTTCTCTATATAATTGCACAAGGTATTACTTACCTTCCTTCTCCTCGAGTTGCCTCTTGGTATGGCCGAGCTCGTTCTCAGACCGTGCGAGGTTTTGCTTCAGCGTATCCACCTCCGCAGTTAGTGCGGCGGAGGCCAGCAGTGAAGCCTGCATACGCATATTGACTTGATTATGTTAGACTCCTGCGAATGTTATTAGATCTTCTATTCGGCTTTTCTTTCCGAACGCCGAACAGAGCATCAGGGGCTACTGTCTATGCGGTAATATTTTTATTCTTTACTTACCTCAAAGCCTGTTAGAAGGTTGGCACAAGCTTCAGTCAGTCCGCTCTTGACGGACTGAACCTTCTCGATCACCGCACTCATAATAGTGCAGTGTTCCTCGTTGATGGAGGCGCCTTTAAGTACCTCCAGCAAATTGTCCGGTGCCTCCGGTTGGACAGAGGTCACTGGCTCGGTAGGCTTGCCCCTCTTGGAAGGAGGCTGCCTACTGGAGTCCGGAACCGTTGAAGGTTCCAGCGCGGTGCCCTTGGGGGTTCTATCCCCTCTACGCCTGGAGTCCGGGAGGTCGCCTTGCGGCGCCTCCAGGACCACCTCCTCCTGGCTTGGAACCTATTGGGACGCCACCTCGGCATCGTCCGTAGGGTGGGGGGAGGAAGCCGTCGGAAGTGAATTCACATCCGACGAATCCAGGGAGCCGCTCGACGACTCGTCGAGGCCGGCCTTGGGCGGACTGCATAAACATGTTTCGTACCATTTGGACTTCGTTTGATACTCCAACGGTTAACCGAGGGACCGAAAAGGCCTCGTGTGTGTTGCAGCCCAACACCCCTCCAATTTGGCCCAAAACCCACCAAACTCTGCTCCATCTCCTATAGGTTCGATCACGATCGTGTGGCCGAAAACCGCACCTTATTTGGACTCTCCTAGATCCCTCTATGCCTATATATACACCCCCATTCCAAATTCGCGGATCCTCTCCCCCCTAACCCTAAAAATCTCAGATCCGCCGCCGGACACGTCCGACGGCGCCGGACACGTCCGACTTACCCCGCCGCCGCCACGTGTCACGCCGGCATTGGGCCGCGCCGCCGCCCCACATCATCGCCGCCACCGGCCCGGGAGGCCCAGGTCGGGCCCCCGAGGCCCACGCCGCCACCCGCCTCCACCGGCTCGCCCGCGCCGCCCGGGCACGTCGCCGGCTCCGCCGCCTCTTCTCGCCGCCGGAGCTCGCCGCCCGCCGGAGCACGTCGCCCACCGCCGACGAGCCGCACGCCGCTGCCTCGGCTGCCGCGGACCCGCCGCCGCCGCCGCCTGCCACGCCGCCGCTTGCCACGCCGGCCACCTCCTCCCCGACACCGGCCACCGCCTCCCCGAAGCCGGCGGCCTCAGATCCGGCCAGCTACAGTGCCGCCGCCACCTCGGGCCCCGTGCCCCGAAACCCTAGATCTGATCCGGGGTAGTTTTTTTCACCAAGTCCCAGAATTTTTACTTCATATGCTCCTGTTCGAGTCCCCGTAACTTTGCATCCGTAGCTCCGATTTGGGCGTATAGCATATCAAAATGTTCATCTCAGAGAGTAAATCATTTCATTCCATTGCATCATTTTCATTTGAGCTCATCTTGATGCCCTAAATTCTGTTAGAAGTAGGGTACTTGAGTTAATTGTCAGATCTGCTAGTTCATCTTAGACTTTTGTCATTTTTGCCATGATTATTGTGTGCATGATATGCGTGTGAGTCCTACATATGTTTTGTTAAGGATTTTGTTATCTTTACAGAGGTGCAACCCATGCATTTTTGTGATGTGTGTGGTGACTTATGCAAGCTTGCAAAGTGAGGCACCCGGTGAATCTGTTTTCAGGGACTTAGTAGTTTTCACTAAGTCTGGATTATTTAGTTCATGATGCCATATGTCCATGTTGTTTCATAGTGATCCGTGCCTCTTTTGAGGATGATCAGTAAAGGAGTTTTGTTAATATTGTAGTGCTCTATCCATCCATGTCTTTGTTTGCAATTATGGAGCACCCTAGCTTGAGTCAATCGAGCTCTACTTTTGCTTCATTGTGAATCTAGGCAGATCGTCAACTTGTTTGCGATTTTGCCGATGTTATTGTAGTTGATCCGTGCATGCTATGCCATTGTTCTTGCCATGTCTAGCTTGTATTTTGTGCCTTATTTATGGGTGTATGCTTGTCTTTCCATGACTTGCACCGTAGTGAGTGCATCGAGCTCGTAAACATGCCTTCGTGAGTTATGTTTCAGCAAGTCCCAGTTTTCACTAAGTCTAAAAACTGTTTATGTTTTTGCTATGTTCGTGTGCTTGTTAGTATATTTTGTGATCCCTTTTGGCTCAAGGTCACTAAGGGACTTTTGTTAAGCTTGTTGAGTAGCTCCATGCCATGTCTTTCTTTGTCATGTTCAGGTCCTGTAGCATGTTGTTTTGATGCTCCGAAGAGGGCTATACGATCTGAAATTTCAGATAAGTGTTAATTTCACTAAGTCTGAAATCTGTTTTGCATTTGCGTTTTTGCCATGCTTGTTTGAACCTTATAATGGATGAATTGGCCGTGGCTCAGTGCTAGTCTTTTGTTAAGCATCTTGAATGCTTCCCTGCCATGTATTTTGTTGCCATGTTTGGATGCTGTGGCATGTTCATTTCATTGCATTTAGATGCCTACTTGCTGTAAATCGCAGACCGTTGTCATTTTTGAATCGCTTGCCATTTCCAAACCGTAACTCCGATTCCGGCGTTCTTTATATCGTTTTCAAGCGATTTCATCCCATCTTTCCAGTGGCACACTTTGATTTCCAAGTTGAGGCCAGGTTCATGCATTTCCTGTTATATCTTGCATTTTGCATCCCGCATCGCATCCCGCATAGCATATCATCATTTGATCATATCGCTTGATCCTTGCACGTGGTTGATTGTATCCTTGTTGCTTGTTTGTCTTGTTTGGGTAGAGCCAGGAGATGAGTTCGCTAACGAGGAGCCCGTTGAGTTTGCTTTTGAGGATCCAGTCAACTCTGACAACTGTGTAGGCAAGATGATCATACCCTCGAAATCACTACTATCTTTGCTATGCTAGTTTGCTCGCTCTTTTGCTATGCCATTGCTACGATGCCTACCACTTGCTTGAAAGCCTCCCAAATTGCCATGTCAAACCTCTAACCCACCATTGTCCTAGCAAACCGTTGATTGGCTATGTTACCGCTTTGCTCAGCCCCTCTTATAGCGTTGCTAGTTGCAGGTGAAGATTGGAGGCCGTTCCTTGTTGGGACATCTTTTATTTACTTGTTGGGATATCATTATTTGCCATGTTATCTTAATGCATCTATATACTTGGTAAAGGGTGGAAGGCTTGGCCTCTCGCCTAGTGTTTTGTTCCACTCTTGCCGCCCTAGTTTCCATCATATCGGTGTTATGTTCCCGGATTTTGCGTTCCTTACGCGGTTGGGTTATAATGGGAACCCCTTGATATTTCGCCTTGATTAAAGCTTTTCCAGCAATGCCCAACCTTGGTTTTACCATTTGTCACCTAGCCTTTTCTTTCCCTTGGGTTCTGCAGACTCAAGGGTCATCTTATTTTAACCCCCCTGGGCCAGTGCTCCTCTGAGTGTTGGTCCACCTGTCAGCTACCGGTGGCCACCAGGGGCAACTCTGGGCTGGCCTACCCGTACCTAGGACAATCTGAGTGTGCCTTGAGAAAGAGATATGTGCAGCTCCTATCGGGATTTGTCGGCACATTCGGGCGGTGTTGCTGGTCTTGTTTTAACCTGTCGAAGTGTCTTGAATTACCGAGATACCGAGTCTGATTGGAACGTCTTGGGAGGAGGTCTATTCCTTCGTTGACCGCGAGAGCTTGTCATGGGCTAAGTTGGGACTCCCCTGCAGGGATTGAACTTTCGAAAGCCGTGCCCGTGGTCATGGGCAGATGGGAATTTGTTAATGTCCGGTTGTAGATAACTTGAACCTTAATTAATTAAAATGTATCAACCGAGTGTGTTACCGTGATGGCCTCTTCTCGGCGGAGTCCGGGAAGTGGACACGGTGTTGGAGTAATGTTTTGCACAGGTTGTTCTCTAGTTTCTCGCTCGTGCTTTGCCTCCTCTTCTCGCTCTCCTTTGCGAATAAGTTAGCCACCATACTTGCTAGTCGCTTGCCGCAGCTCCACTCATATTTTACCTTGCCTTACCTATAAGCTTAAATAGTCTTGATCGCGAGGGTGCAAGATTGCTGAGTCCCTGTGGCTCACAGATTACTATTACCCCAGATGCAGGGCCCGATGATTCCGCTCCAGGAGACGCGTATGAGCTCAAGTGGGAGTTCGACGAAGACTCTCAACGATACTATGTTTCCTTTCCCGATGATCAGTAGTTGTGCCCAGTTGGGGGTGATTGGGACCGTGTCGCATGTTGGGTTCTCTTTTATTTTGGCGCCGTAGTCGGGCCATGAGTGTTTGTATGATGTAATGTTATTTATGTTCTTGATTGACGTGGCGAGTGTAAGCCAACTATGTTCTCCCCTTTATTATTCATATTACATGGGATGTTGTGAAGATTGCCTAACTTGCGACATATGCCTTCAATGCGATTATGTCTCTAAGTCGTGCCTCGACACGTGGGAGCTATAGTCGCATCGAGGGTGTTACACCACCCCATGCCTTCAACGGGGAGGATGACGCCACCCGCTATGACCGTAAAGGGCCGGGATCAGTTGCTGATCTAATAAAGATCTTATCCACTTTGTACAAGGGAGAAGAGGAGAAATTCCTTCGTGTCAACCCGCAGGGCGGATTTTCTACGTACAATCCTCCGAGATGGGTAAGCGGAGACTTTTTCTCGCCCATCTGTTTCATATTCCGGTAGTTAAGTATTTAGTCTAGCGATTTCCATGCAGGAACTGCGCCAGGCTGTAAGGGAGATAAAAAACCCCCTCCACAACCCGATGACCCTGGACGATCCCTCGGCCCGGCCTCCCAGGAGGATCCGGACATATCTGTGGAGCTGATCGATGGGGTGTTTTACCAATTGAGCAATGATAATGCTTTGGTGGCCATTACGGCCGATTACCCTGGGCTACTTCCAGCCTCACAGGTGACTGAGACCGAAGTCCCAGCACTTCAAAAAGGGATCCGTCCTTGCATGTTTTTGATTGCCGTATAACAACCGTGTTTTGCAGGGGAGGTCCTCGAGGCAAAAGGCCGAGCCTGCGGTGACTGGCCAACAAGGGGCCGCGAGGCCAAGCAGGTTGAAAAGACCCGTAGAGACACCGGCGCAGCGATACGGCGCGTCGTCTTTATTGCAAGACATTATTCTTAGAGGCATACTAACGCCCATGCCTTCTTTTCAGGAAAAAGAGCGCTCGCCGGACTATACCCGAGAGGCTACCAATCACGCCTCCACCAACCAGGCTCCAAGGCCGGATTCGGAGGCGGGAACGAATAGGAGGCATGCGCCGGGTGCTCCTCCGACAAAGGATGCGGATAAACTGTCCGCCACCAATTCCGAGGTGGAAAGTGCCATGAACCACAGGCGTCGCCGGACTATTCTTCGTGACGCTTGTTTCTCCCAAGAGGCATTGGATGCCTTCAACTCGGGAGACGCGCACCTCTGTGCCGCTCAAAATGGTCTAGCCAGAGCCACGGAGCAGTATGTAAAAGACATACGGGTTAGAAAATTTGGTTATTACATATATCAATAGCCCCTGAGACTTGAAACAGTTAGGATAACTAATTTAAGGATCATTTGTTATGCAGGTTCTTACAGAAAAGAATACTCAACTGTCCCAGGAGCTGGAAGAGTGCAAATCCCAACTTCAGGCCGCACTGGCCGCAGCAAGGGAACCCAAAGAGACCCCCTCTGGTAACATATCCTTCAAATGATAAGTATCATATAGAATGCAGCTTATATGCAGATCTGACGATAAAATTGCAGATGACGCTGGAGTAAATCCGGATAAGCAACAGCTCCTATGCCAGCTGAAGGCCGGTGAGAGCGTGCTTACGAGAGTGAGGTAGGAGAAAAATTATCTCCTAGATGCCAACACCAAGCTGGGCGTGGAACTAAAAGATGTTCGTTCCCAACTGTCGGACTCTGTTAAGGAAAATCGACGGCTTCAACGCGGCATATTTAGTAAGTGCTTGAACGAACTTTGAAAAAGAGTTCGGCGAGGAAGCTGGCTGACAGAGTTATGTGTGTAGGTATGCTAACAGGTCGTCCTGCCGAGGAAATGCCCGGTTCAACGGGTGACCTTCTTCCCGAGCTCTCACAGCTGCACGAACGAGTTCGGCAGGTGATGCAAGGCGTTGCCCAGGCCTTGTGGCCACCCATCTCCATACCCGAAGGCCTTGGAGAGCTTGCAGAAAATCTGAAGGGAGTGCGGCGGCGCTTCCAATTATGGAAGATATCGGCCTGCTGTCAGGGCGCCAGGGAAGCCTGGGCAATGGTGAAGACACGGTACACAAAGGTTGACCCGAACCAAATGGCCGAAGTCGAACCTGTGGGGCCCGATGGGAAGGAGATCCCTGTGAGCTTAGTGTACGGCCAAGTAGAATTGGCCACAAAGTATTCCCAACAGGACTGTAGACTAGACAACCTATTGGATGGTATTGAAGAGGAATTCAACCAGTCAAATTGACTATGTAATTTTAAAGTGACATGTATAATGCCTTCTAGCCAGATTGTAGACCGTTTGTCGTGGCGGACCTTTTCGCTTAGACCTCGGGACCCAATGGTCCGGAGTGTATCCGAATACCCTCTCGGTTATGTAAGAACCGGGGCATGCATGGAGACTAGGCGTAGGGGTCATTAGTGCTTTATCAGACAAGTGCCCAACTAGTTATGTTATATTACATGGGTAGTAAGAAACATCTTCCAGGGAGAATAGTTCCGTTAAGGGTTCCTTTCCCTGGGTAAGCATGCCCTAAAGTGCATGTCTGGACTGCGACAAGAAGCACAGAAAAAGCATCTGGGGGCAGATATGGATAATAAATAAAAGTCATCTTTTGTTCACCGACCGAATATTCCCTTAAGAACGCTAGCTTTCGGCTTCACCCAGTCTGAGGTACATGTCCGGCTGACCCGGCGGTAACAATCGCAGAGGTGCTCCCCTTATGCCCTAGCCGAATTAACGGGAACGTAGGGCATAAATACAAGAGCCAGGCAACCCAGCTTGGCCAAAACTTAAGTCATATCGATGCATATAATGGTGAAAAAAAGGTACATGCGGAAGTATAACACATGTGTTGGGCGTGAGGCCCAGGTAAATAATTTAAGCTTCTGTGAAAGAAGCCCCCAGGTATGAAGAGTGCGGCTAGCGCATCTGTAATGTACGAGTGAGGCACAAGGTGACCCTTGAAGGCCTAGAGAAATAAAAGAAAGAAAGGGAAACAAGACAGATGATGCATATGCAGAAAATGGACAAAGGGAGGGGACTAACATAGAGTCCGGTGCTAGGCGTAGAATCTTCGAAGCCTGGCTACGTTCCATGTGTTCGGCTCGAGTCGACTAGTCGATGCATCCCGCAGTCGGTACGCTCCACCGGTCAGAACTTGGTCGATAATGAAGGGACATTCCCATTTGGGCTCGAGCTTGTTCTTTTTCTTATCCGGCAGTCGTAGAACTAGTTCGCCAACGTTATAAGTTTTGGCCCGTACTTCTCTACTTTGGTATCTGCGAGCCTGTTGCTGGTAAAATGCGGAACGGGCTTTGGCTACGTCGCGCTCTTCCTCCAAGGTGTCCAGACTGTCCTGCCGATCAAGCTCGGCTTCTCTTTCTTCGTACATGCGCACTCGAGGTGAGTCATGAATTAAGTCACAGGGCAGGACTGCCTCTGCGCCGTACACCATAAAAAACGGTGTATATCCGGTACTACGATTCGGCGTGGTCCGCAGCCCCCAGAGTACGGAGTCGAGCTCCTCTACCCAGTGCGTGTCAGACTCCGTTAAGGAGCGCACTAATCTGGGTTTAATGCCGCTCATTATAAGACCATTTGCTCGTTCGACTTGACCGTTGGTTTGTGGGTGATAGACTGAAGCATAATCGAGCTTGATGCCCATTTTGCTGCACCAGAGTTTTACCTCGTCGGCCGTGAAGTTCGTGCCGTTATCAGTGATGATGCTGTGGGGGACGCCGTAACGGTGTACAACCCCGGATATGAAATCTATCACCGGTCCGGATTCGGCTGTTTTAACCGGTTTAGCCTCTATCCATTTGGTGAATTTATCCACCATGACCAATAAGTATTTTTTCTTGTGGGTTCCCCCTTTAAGGGGTCCAACCATGTCAAGCCCCCAGACCGCGAAGGGCCATGTAATGGGGATTGTTTGGAGGGCGGTGGGTGGCATGTGGCTTTGATTTGCAAAGAGCTGGCAACCGGCGCAACGTTGGACCAAGTCCTGTGCATCTGCCCGGGCCGTTGGCCAATAGAATCCTGTACGGAAGGCCTTGCTTACAAGAGCCCGGGCTGCGGCGTGATGACCGCCGAGTCCGGCGTGAATTTCTGCCAAAAGGTTCCGCCCTTCCTCTTCGGAGATGCACCTTTGAAGGACTCCGGTAGCGCTTTTTTTGTACAATTCTCCCTCATGGACCCTGTAGGCCTTGGATCGCCGCACTATGCAGCGTGCCTCATTTTGGTCCTCCGGAAGTTCCTGTCTAGTTAGGTAGGCCAGGAATGGTTCTGTCCACGGGGCAATAATGGCCATTATTTCGTGGGCTGAATGTGTTATTTCGGTGGCGGAGCCTCCGATTGTGTCAGAGAGTTCGGTATCGGGTATTTTGGCCGGGTCCGGACTGTTGTTACCGGTGTCCCCTTCCCATGCTACGGATGGCTTGAAGAGCCTTTCCAGGAATATGTTGGGAGGGACCGCGTCGCGTTTTGCGCCGATGCGGGCGAGGATATCCGCCGCCTGATTGTTTTCCCGAGCCACATGGTGAAATTCGAGCCCCTCGAACCGAGCTGACATTTTTAGGACGGCATTGCGATAAGCTGCCATTTTCGGATCCTTGGCATCAAAGTCTCCATTTATTTGGGATATCGCGAGGTTCGAATCCCCGCGCACCTCTAGGCGTTGAATGCCCATGGATACTGCCATCCGGAGACCATGTAGAAGGGCCTCATATTCGGCTGCGTTGTTGGAGTCCGTATACATTATCTGTAGTACGTATTGAACTGAATCTCCTGTTGGGGACGTCAAAACGACGCCAGCCCCCAGACCAGCCAACATTTTGGAGCCGTCGAAGTGCATGATCCAGTTTGAATATGTGCCGTACTCCTTAGGGAGTTCGGCTTCCGTCCACTCGGCGACGAAGTCAGCCAAAACTTGCGATTTAATAGCTCGCCGTGGCTTGTAAGTTATGTCGAACGGGAGGAGCTCAATGGCCCATTTGGCAATCCGGCCCGTCGCGTCGCGGTTGTTTATAATATCGTTAAGTGGTACTTCCGAGGCTACCGTTATCGAACACTCTTGAAAGTAGTGTCGCAGCTTCCGGGATGCCATAAATACCGCGTACGTTATCTTTTGATAATGCGGGTACCGTGATTTGCATGGAGTAAGGACAGTGGACACATAGTAAACCGGCTTTTGAAGGGGGAATTTGTGTCCGTCCGCTTCTCGTTCGACGACGAGCACTGCGCTTACTACTTGATGAGTTGCCGCAATGTATAATAGCATTGGTTCGCCAATGTTTGGCGCGGCCAGGACTGGGTTTGTTGCCAATATGGCTTTTATTTCGTTGAGTCCGGCCGTGGCGGCATCCGTCCACTCGAAGTGTTCGGTGCGCCGGAGGAGGCGATAAAGGGGTAATGCCTTTTCTCCCAAGCGGGAGATAAAGCGGCTTAGAGCCGCCACGCATCCAGTCAATTTTTGTATTTGTTTGAGGTCTGTTGGGGTAGCCAACTGTGACAACGCTCGGATTTTGGCCGGATTAGCTTCAATACCTCTACTGGAGACAATGAATCCCAGGAGCTTTCCGGCTGGTACGCCGAAAACGCATTTTTCCGGATTGAGCTTGATGTCATATGTTCGGAGGTTGTCGAATGTGAGCCTCAAGTCGTCTACTAGAGTTTCGACATGCTTGGTTTTAACGACCACGTCATCTACGTATGCCTCCACTGTTTTGCCGATCTGGTTTGCCAGACATGTCTGAATCATGCGCTGATATGTTGCGCCGGCGTTTTTGAGCCCGAAGGGCATTGTGTTGAAGCAGAATGGGCCGTATGGTGTGATGAATGCCGTTGCGGCTTGGTCTGGCTCTGCCATTTTAATTTGATGGTAGCCGGAGTATGCGTCGAGGAAACACAATGAATCGTGTCCTGCGGTAGCGTCGATGATTTGATCGATGCGGGGGAGGGGGAAGGGATCCTTTGGGCAGGCCTTGTTAAGGTCCTTAAAATCGACGCACAAGCGCCAGGATTTGTCCTTCTTTGGTACCATCACCAGGTTTGCTAGCCAGTCTGGATGTTTTATGTCTCTGATGAATCCGGCCTCCAATAGCTTGGCTAGTTCCTCTCCCATGGCTTGTCTCTTAGGTTCGGAGAAACGCCGAAGGGCCTGCTTGACTGGCTTGAATCCTTTTAGGATATTTAGGCTGTGCTCGGCCAGCCTACGTGGGATTCCTGGCATGTTTGAAGGGTGCCAGGCAAAAATGTCCCAGTTCTCGCGTAGGAACTCTCGTAGTGCGGCGTCGACATCAGGGTTTAATTGTGCCCCGATGGAAGCTGTTTTGTAGGGTCCGTTGGATGGACTTGGAATTTGACTATTTCGTCCGCCGGTTTAAAGGAGGTGGACTTGGATCTTTTATCGAGTATCACGTCGTCCCTGTTCACCATGGAGCGCAGCGCAGTTAGTTCCTCGGCCGCTAGGGCTTCGGACAGTGCCTCGAGGGCCAGTGCGGCTGTCTTATTTTCGGCGCGGAGTGCTATGTCCGGATCACTAGCAAGAGTGATGATTCCGTTGGGCCCGGGCATTTTGAGCTTCATGTACCCGTAATGGGGTATGGCTTGGAAGATTGTAAACGCCTCCCGCCCTAACAGAGCGTGGTATCCGCTGCTGAACGGGGCCACTTGGAATGTAATTTCTTCGGACCTGTAATTATCCGGCGTGCCGAATACCACATCTAGTGTGATTTTCCCAGCACAGCGTGCTTCCCGACTGGGGATGATTCCTCTAAAGGTTGTGCTACTTTGCTCAATGCGGCTCCAGTCTATTTCCATCTTTTGAAGAGTTTCCTCATAGATGAGGTTTAATCCGCTGCCGCCGTCCATGAGTACCTTGGTGAGTCGAAAGCCGTCCACGATTGGACTGAGGACCAGTGCGGCTGGTGCTCGGGCTGTTCGGAATTTGGGTTCGTCACTGGCATTGAAGGTAATAGCCGTGTCACTCCAAGGATTTATTTCTGCTACGTGGCAGATTTCGGCCATGCTGCGGAGTGTTCGCTTGCGTCTATTATTTGACGCGAAGGTCTCAAAGACCGTTAACACCGTATTGTTGTCCACGGGATGGTGCTCTGTGGTATTTGGGAGGAGTAGATCCTCACCACTTTTGGCCACCTGCCGGAGTATCCAACATGCTCTAAGGCTGTGCGTTGGTATTGCATCCGCTGTACTATGAATTTTGCAGGGTCCGTTGAGCCATCCCTCCAGTACGGTTCCTTGCCCCGTAGAGGGCTTTTGCTTTTTGGTAGTTAACCCAGGTGTATTGTGATAATGCACCCTTTTATTTCGGACTGGGTTTGTATTCAGGGCCGGATTATCCCAAAATTTTATTTCGGTTTTCCAGGCGCTTTCCATCGCACAGTACTTTCGTACTATGGACACCAAGTCGGCAAAGCGTGTAATTTCGCGGCGACTTATGGCGTTGAGGATTCCCTTGTCCGTGCAATTATTGCAGAAGAATGAAATTGCGTCTTCCTCGCGGCAGTCCTTTATCCTGTTCATGACCAGGAGGAATCTGGCCCAGTAATGGTGTACTGTTTCTTCGGGCTCTTGCCTAATTTGGGATAGATCTCTTATGTTTGGGTGGGTGGGTGGAATTGAATCCGAATCCTCACCCAATCTGAGACTCAGGGGCTAAGGAGTTTCCGAACTCGGAAGTTTGGATTCTTGGATGTTTTCCGATAAATCTAGCCCGCTGCCTGATTCTAGGTTCAGGCCTTGAGTGACGTCCTCCCCTCCGCGGGTATCCGGCTTGGAGGGATCAGGAATCCGGACATAGCTAGTCCTTAAGATAGGTGAAGGGTTGCCGCATTGTTCCTCCACCACTGCAACGTGATGGGTGACCTGGGGAGAGTTGATCTCTCTCAGATCAGGTTTATGCCCAATCTGATCGTAGTCTGTAGCGACTCCCAGGGCGGCGATGCGATCCAAGAGCTAGTTCAGGGAAGAGAGCTCCATTGGATCTATCTGCTCGGCGAGTTCCGAGTTGACGTGAAGATTGCTTTCGATGACCCGAGAAGTCATCGTCGGCGCAGCGGCCGAACAGACGGTCATAAGAAAACCACCTAGCCGGAGAGTTTGGCCGATAACCAAAGCTCCCTCAGCAACAGTGCCGTCTTTAAAAACGGGATGAGACATCCTTCCTGGTGGCGATGGCACAGCGGAACTCTCAATGAAAGCACCAATGTCGGTGTCAAAACCGGCGGATCTCGGGTAGGGGGTCCCGAACTGTGCGTCTAGGCCGGATGGTAACAGGAGGCAGGGGACACGATGTTTTACCCAGGTTCGGGCCCTCTTGATGGAGGTAAAACCCTACGTCCTGCTTGATTAATATTGATGATATGGGTAGTACAAGAGTAGATCTACCACGAGATCAGAGAGGCTAAACCCTAGAAGCTAGCCTATGGTATGATTGTATGTTATGGTTGTTGTCCTACGGACTAAAACCCTTCGGTTTATATAGACACCGGAGAGGGTTAGGGTTACACAAGGTCGGTTACAAAGGAGGAGATATCCATATCCGTATTGCCTAGCTTGCCTTCTACGACAAGTAGAGTTCCATCCGGACACGAGACGAAGTCTTCAATCTTGTATCTTCATAGTCTAACAGTCCGGCCAAAGAATATAATCCGGCTGTCCGGAGACCCCCTAATCCAGGACTCCCTCAACCCTATTACTTTTGTTGATGACACTCCGGTAACCGCCGATGGACGAGAACTTTGCCTATTGGTCCGCCTTGTTCAACGAGCAGGAAAATGGTTCTCTTCGTCCCTCGCCCTTGGTACCGACGTTGTTGCCGACATAACTGACATGCTACCCTCTGACATGCCTTGCTATCATGACTATGCAAGATGTCACTGCTCCTCCTACTTTTAACCCACATGGTGGGCCCATAACCCACTATTCCACATGATCGAAACCTGACTCTCCTGTACCCAAGGTTGTTCCTCGCACGTGGCCTTGGATGTAATTCACGAGCCACCTTCGAGAGATCATCAATTCTGGTATCAGACACAATACTTATTCCCATTGCTTTGAACCCCTTTCACGCCCTGTTTCAGGCATCGAACGATTGCTTCCTGCTCGAAACTTCCCATGATACCTCCTTACTTTGCTTTCAATATTTTCTTAAGTTTCAATTCGAGAGTTACTTCCCGCCACCTTCCCAATGTTATCTACCAGATAGTTAATCTTGCAGAGGTCCGTTCTCCCGGAATACCACCTATTCTTTCGTAAGTACGATGGAGTTCCCGAAGAAAGGATGTCGGCTTCATAATGATGACCCGAAGCAGAGAAATGAAGACATCAACGTAATGGATCAACCTCTTCTAGAAGAGCAACCAAGACCGAGGACACTCGTTAGACTTTCGTAACTAGAACTTCCCCTTACTCCACCTCTTAAATCTCGGGACGAGATTTCTTGTACTGGAGGAGATTTGTAACACCCCCAATAGTTAGCTACAATAACCTCACCCTAATGATGCCATGTCACCAGGCTAGCTAAGATAAATTCCCACTTGATAAAAATCAAAGCCATTTCAAATTAAATTAAAGTCAAATAAATCATTTCTTTGAACAGTAAAAACTAAAATGTTCACCTTATTCTAAAAATTCCCCCGATCATTGTCATGTTAAGACCAACATTATTTGACTCACCTAGTAATACATAGAGATTTATTAAGTGGTCCAGTAGAAAATTACTTGACCTTTTCAATTTTAAAAATATTTGAACAAGTCCCATTTGGGTCCAAACTTTTTGTGTGGCTGTAGGATAAAACCTGGTATTTATGTGCCAAGTTTCAACTACAACTAAAATCTTTTGCTACTAAAAGAAAATACAACTAGTAAATACAATAGAAAATAAAAATAAAAGAAAAGGAAACGCAATGGGCACATGGGCCTCAGGTATTTAGGGGGGGCAGCCCATTAGTGGCGCCATCGCCTTCCTCCTCTTCACGGGAGGGGGATCGTGCTAGCAATCCGGCCACCATGGCCACTGGTGCCGATGTGCCGGGCATCCCACGGCCCTCGTAGGTGGTTAAGACGGACGCCCCCGACCCCCTGCCAACCCTAGCTCCTCCTTTCCCTCGTTTGCCTCCCCCTCCCAGATTCGCTCGTGCCCGAGCACAGCTATCGTCGTCGCCGCTTCGATCTCATGCCTACTAGCCTCCTGGTGCTGAGAGGTGATGTCCAAAAGCTTCATCGGGCATCTCTTCGTCTACTACGCCCTTGGATCAGAACCGGGAGGCCAGCATGAGGACGCCCGCATCGCTTCCTCCTCCAAGGCCACCGCGACACCATCGCTGGAATTCCACTACTCCGGTCCACCACGCGCTTCCCCGAGCACGCCATCGACCTCTGTGGTGAGCCCCTCGTCCACCCCCTCTTCCCGTCCTCGAATGCCTGTCGTAGCCATCGCCCCGAGCTCACCCGAAGCTCCTCTCGCGCGCCCATGTTTGCGCTAGCTCGTACCGATAGGCGCGACCAGCTACCCTCGGCCACGCCTCGTCGCGCGTTGCGCCTGCTGCTGGCCGCCGCTCCTCCTGCTGCTAACGCTTGCCAAGCCCGCAACCCTCATGCACACCCTGCGCTCGCCCCGCTCCCGCCGCCAACTGCCTGGCCCTGCTCCTGTCGTCGCCCGCGTGGCCTCGCCTAGCAACCCGCCTCTGCCGCAGCTCTACTGCCACGTGCTGCGCATCCGCCCGCGTCTTCGCGCCCCCTGTCGGCCCTGTTACAACAGCCCGCGCGCGTCCCGCCTCTGCCTGCTCGTGCCGTGCACCTGCTCGCCCTTGTTACACCTCTGCCCGCTCGTGCCGCGCACCCGCCATTGCCTCGCTGCTGCTCGCCGCCATCGACCCGCCGCTACACGTCGTTCCCCGTGCTCGACTATGTCCGTCTCCGGGCGGCGGCGCCCGCCTCCGCTGCGGCCCTGCGGGGCGCTACCCAGCTCGTCTTGCTGCCTAGAGCGCCCTGCCGGCCATGCTTGGTCGCGTTGTTGCTCTGCCGAGGGTGTGTGCACGCCCCACCGTGGCCGCGGCCGTCTCCCGGGTCCGCCCTGGCGGGTACGCTACGCACGCCCGTTAAACGCCTGCTCCAGTGGCCTCATGGGCCACTGGCAGCCGGGGCCCACACCCCCTATTTTTGGTTTAAAAAGTTAAAAATAATAATAAAATTAATTAATCAATTAGTCAATTAATTAACTTAATTAAAAGTTTGCTTAATTAACTTAACAATAGTAAACATGTTAATTAACTGGTGTGTGTATGACAGAGGGCCCCCACACTGGGACCCCCTGACCCACCTGTCAGCCACTGGTGTGTCCCTAGCAATTTAGTAATTATTTTCGAATTAATAATAATTTCAGAATATAGCTAAAACTTTAGAAAATCATGGAAAATAATCCATAACTCGGATGAAAATGTTTTCTACATGAAAGTTTCTCAGAATGACGAGACGAATCCGAATACACAGTCTGTTCGTCCACCACACGTCCCTAGCATAGCAAACATGAAACCATCCCCCTCCGGCCTGTTTGTCCGAAAATGTGAAACAATAGGAATACTTTCCCGGATGTTTCCCCCCCTTCGCCAGTATCACCTACTACTGCATTAGGTCACCCCTAGCACCGTGTATTGCCATGTTATGCTTTGTGTTGCTTTGATTGCTCTATTATTTATTTGTGTCCCCCCCGTTACTTCTTTCTGGTAGACCCCGAGACCGCCGCCGATACCCTCATGATCGACTAGATCGACGATGACCCCTCCTTCTTGCGAGAGCAACCAGGCAAGCCAACCCCCTTGTTCATCCCGATATCTTCTACTCTTTCCCTCTACTGCTTGCATTAGAGCAGTGTTACTATTTCATCAGTTTCATCCTATACTACTGCAGAGCCTGTCCTTGTTACTACTGTTGATACCTTTACCTGCAATCCTAAATGCTTAGTTTAGGTTGCTAGTATTACATCAGTGGCCCTACATTCTTGTCCGTCTGCCATGCTATATTATTGGGCCGTGATCACTCGGGAGGTGATCACGGGTATATACTATACTATTACATACTTATATTGATGATTTGGAGATGGGGGCTGAAGGGGCAGGTGGTTCCACCCAGGTAGTGGTGGGCCTAGGTTCCCAAAAGCCCCCTAATGGTTACTTTGTGGCAGAGCGACAGGGTAGGTTGCGACCCTTCTACCTCTTGAGCACTGCGTTGGTTTTCCCCGAAGAGGAAGGGATGATGCAGCAAAGTAGCGTAAGTACTTCCCTTAGTTTTTGAGAACCAAGGTATCAATCCAGTAGGAGGCTCGCGCGAGTCCCTCATACCTGCACAAAACAAATAAATCCTCGCAACCAACGCGAATAGGGGTTGTCAATCCCTACACAGCCACTTACGAGAGTGAGATATGATAGATATGATAAGATAATATTTTTGGTATTTTTGTGATAAAGATGCAAAGTAAAATAAAGGTAAAGTAAAAAGCAAAGAAAATAACTAAGTAGTAGGAGATCAATATGATAAATATAGACCCGGGGGCCATAGGTTTCACTAGTGGCTTCTCTCGAGAGCATAAGTATTCTACGGTGGGACTGTTGAGCAATTGACAAAATTGAGCATAGTTATGAGAATATCTAGGTATGATCATGTATATAGGCATCACGTCCGAGACAAGTAGACTGACTCCTGCCTGCATCTACTACTATTACTCCACTCATCGACCGCTATCCAGCATGCATCTAGAGTATTAAGTTAAAAATAGAGTAATGCCTTAAGCAAGATGACATGATGTAGAGGGATAAACACATGCAATATGATGAAAACCCCATCTTGTTATCCTCGATGGCAACAATACAATAAGTGCCTTGCTGCCCCTACTGTCACTGGGAAAGGACACCGCAAGATTGAACCCAAAGCTAAGCACTTCTCCCATTGCAAGAAAGATCAATCTAGTAGGCAAAACCAAACTGATAATTCGAAGAGACTTGCAAAGATAACCAATATTACATAAAAGAATTCAGAGAAGATTCAAATATTATTCATAGATAGACTTGATCATAAATCCACAATTCATCGGTCTCAACAAATACACTGCAAAAAGAAGATTACATCGAATAGTTCTCCACAAGAGAGGGGGAGAACATTGTATTGAGATCCAAAAAGAGAGAAGAAGCCATCTAGCTAATAACTATGGACCTGTAGGTCTGAGGTAAACTACTCACACTTCATCGAAGAGGCTACGGTGTTGATGTAGAAGCCCTCCGTGATCGATGCCCCCTCTGGCGGAGCTCCGGAATAGGCCCCAAGATGTGATCTCATGGATACAGAAAGTTGCGGCGGTGGAATTAGGTTTCTGGCTCCATATCTGATCGTTTGGGGGTACGTAGGTATATATAGGAGGAAGGAGTACGTCGGTGGAGCAACAGGGGGCCCACGAGGGTGGC